>NC_090392.1:78855082-79104103 GCF_036365525.1 Heterodontus francisci | reverse complement strand
GCAGCCTTATCATATACGATATAGATATAGTGAGGTATTAACAGAGGTATAGTGTAAATAACAAAACTCACTTGTGATGTGTCATTAGACAGACACTGACCAACACCCCCTCACTGTGAGGAATCACAGACACTGACCAACACCCCCTCACTGTGAGGAATCAGAGACCTGACCAACACCCCCTCACTGTGAGGAATCACAGACACTGACCAACACCCCCCTCACTGTGAGGAATCAGAGACACTGACCAACACCCCCTCACTGTGAGAATCAGACACTGACCAACACCCCCTCACTGTGAGGAATCAGAGACACTGACCAACACCCCCTCACTGTGAGGAATCAGAGACACTGACCAACACCCCCTCACTGTGAGGAATCAGAGACACTGACCAACACCCCCTCACTGTGAGGAATCAGAGACACTGACCAACACCCCTCACTGTGAGGAATCAGAGACACTGACCAACACCCCTCACTGTGAGGAATCACAGACACTGACCAACACCCCCTCACTGTGAGGAATCAGACACTGACCAACACCCCCTCACTGTGAGGAATCACAGACACTGACCAACACCCCTCACTGTGAGAATCAGAGACACTGACAACACCCCTCACTGTGAGGAATCAGAGACACTGACCAACACCCCCTCACTGTGAGGAATCAGAGACACTGACCAACACCCCCTCACTGTGAGGAATCACAGACACTGACCAACACCCCTCACTGTGAGGAATCACAGACACTGACCACACCCCCTCACTGTGAGGAATCAGAGGACACTGGACCAACACCCCCTCACTGTGAGGAATCAGAGACACTGACCAACACCCCCTCACTGTGAGGAATCACAGACACTGACCAACACCCCCTCACTGTGAGGAATCAGAGACACTGACCAACACCCCCTCACTGTGAGGAATCAGAGACACTGACCAACACCCCCTCACTGTGAGGAATCAGAGACACTGACCAACACCCCCTCACTGTGAGGAATCACAGACACTGACCAACACCCCCTCACTGTGAGGAATCAGAGACACTGACCAACACCCCCTCACTGTGAGGAATCAGAGACACTGACCAACACCCCTCACTGTGAGGAATCAGAGACACTGACCAACACCCCCTCACTGTGAGGAATCAGAGACACTGACCAACACCCCCTCACTGTGAGGAATCAGACACTGACCAACACCCCTCACTGTGAGGAATCAGAGACACTGACCAACACCCCTCACTGTGAGGAATCAGAGACACTGACCAACACCCCCTCACTGTGAGGAATCAGAGACACTGACCAACACCCCCTCACTGTGAGGAATCAGAGACACTGACCAACACCCCCTCACTGTGAGGAATCAGAGACACTGACCAACACCCCCTCACTGTGAGGAATCAGAGACACTGACCAACACCCCCTCACTGTGAGGAATCAAGACACTGACCAACACCCCCTCACTGTGAGGAATCAGACACTGACCAACACCCCCTCACTGTGAGAATCAGAGACACTGACCAACACCCCCTCACTGTGAGGAATCAGACACTGACCAACACCCCCTCACTGTGAGGAATCAAGACACTGACCAACACCCCCTCACTGTGAGGAATCAGACACTGACCAACACCCCCTCACTGTGAGGAATCAGAGACACTGACCAACACCCCCTCACTGTGAGGAATCAGAGACACTGACCAACACCCCCTCACTGTGAGGAATCAGAGACACTGACCAACACCCCCTCACTGTGAGGAATCAAGACACTGACCAACACCCCCTCACTGTGAGGAATCAGAGACACTGACCAACACCCCCTCACTGTGAGGAATCAGAGACACTGACCAACACCCCCTCACTGTGAGGAATCAGAGACACTGACCAACACCCCTCACTGTGAGAATCAGACACTGACCAACACCCCCTCACTGTGAGGAATCAGAGACACTGACCAACACCCCCTCACTGTGAGGAATCAAGACACTGACCAACACCCCCTCACTGTGAGGAATCAGAGACACTGACCAACACCCCCTCACTGTGAGGAATCAAGACACTGACCAACACCCCCTCACTGTGAGGAATCAGAGACACTGACCAACACCCCCTCACTGTGAGGAATCAGAGACACTGACCAACACCCCCTCACTGTGAGGAATCAGAGACACTGACCAACACCCCCTCACTGTGAGGAATCAGAGACACTGACCAACACCCCCTCACTGTGAGGAATCAGAGACACTGACCAACACCCCCTCACTGTGAGGAATCAGACACTGACCAACACCCCCTCACTGTGAGGAATCAGAGACACTGACCAACACCCCCTCACTGTGAGGAATCAGAGACACTGACCAACACCCCCTCACTGTGAGGAATCAAGACACTGACCAACACCCCCTCACTGTGAGGAATCAGAGACACTGACCAACACCCCCTCACTGTGAGGAATCAGAGACACTGACAACACCCCCTCACTGTGAGGAATCACAGACACTGACCAACACCCCCTCACTGTGAGGAATCAGAGACACTGACCAACACCCCCTCACTGTGAGGAATCAGAGACACTGACCAACACCCCTCACTGTGAGGAATCAGAGACACTGACCAACACCCCCTCACTGTGAGGAATCAAGACACTGACCAACACCCCCTCACTGTGAGGAATCACAGACACTGACCAACACCCCCTCACTGTGAGGAATCACAGACACTGACCAACACCCCCTCACTGTGAGGAATCACAGACACTGACCAACACCCCCTCACTGTGAGGAATCACAGACACTGACCAACACCCCCTCACTGTGAGGAATCAGAGACACTGACCAACACCCCCTCACTGTGAGGAATCAGAGACACTGACCAACACCCCCTCACTGTGAGGATCACAGACACTGACCAACACCCCCTCACTGTGAGGAATCAGAGACACTGACCAACACCCCCTCACTGTGAGGAATCAGAGACACTGACCAACACCCCCTCACTGTGAGGAATCAGACACTGACCAACACCCCCTCACTGTGAGGAATCACAGACACTGACCAACACCCCCTCACTGTGAGGAATCAGAGACACTGACCAACACCCCTCACTGTGAGGAATCACAGACACTGACCAACACCCCCTCACTGTGAGGAATCAGAGACACTGACCAACACCCCCTCACTGTGAGAATCAGACACTGACCAACACCCCCTCACTGTGAGGAATCAGAGACACTGACCAACACCCCCTCACTGTGAGAATCAGAGACACTGACCAACACCCCTCACTGTGAGGAATCACAGACACTGACCAACACCCCCTCACTGTGAGGAATCACAGACACTGACCAACACCCCCTCACTGTGAGGAATCAGAGACACTGACCAACACCCCCTCACTGTGAGGAATCACAGACACTGACCAACACCCCCTCACTGTGAGGAATCAAGACACTGACCAACACCCCCTCACTGTGAGGAATCAGACACTGACCAACACCCCCTCACTGTGAGGAATCACAGACACTGACCAACACCCCCTCACTGTGAGGAATCAGACACTGACCAACACCCCCTCACTGTGAGAATCACAGACACTGACCAACACCCCCTCACTGTGAGGAATCACAGACACTGACCAACACCCCCTCACTGTGAGGAATCACAGACACTGACCAACACCCCCTCACTGTGAGGAATCAGAGACACTGACCAACACCCCCTCACTGTGAGAATCAGACACTGACCACACCCCTCACTGTGAGGAATCAGAGACACTGACCAACACCCCCTCACTGTGAGGAATCAGAGACTGACCACACCCCTCACTGTGAGGAATCACAGACACTGACCAACACCCCCTCACTGTGAGGAATCACAGACACTGACCAACACCCCCTCACTGTGAGGAATCACAGACACTGACCAACACCCCCTCACTGTGAGGAATCAAGACACTGACCAACACCCCCTCACTGTGAGGAATCACAGACACTGACCAACACCCCCTCACTGTGAGGAATCAAGACACTGACCAACACCCCCTCACTGTGAGGAATCAAGAACTGACCAACACCCCCTCACTGTGAGGAATCAGAGACACTGACCAACACCCCCTCACTGTGAGGAATCACAGACACTGACCAACACCCCCTCACTGTGAGGAATCAGAGACACTGACCAACACCCCCTCACTGTGAGGAATCAGACACTGACCAACACCCCCTCACTGTGAGGAATCAGACACTGACCAACACCCCCTCACTGTGAGGAATCAGACACTGACCAACACCCCTCACTGTGAGGAATCAGACACTGACCAACACCCCTCACTGTGAGGAATCACAGACACTGACCAACACCCCCTCACTGTGAGAATCAGACACTGACCAACACCCCTCACTGTGAGAATCAGACACTGACCAACACCCCCTCACTGTGAGGAATCACAGACACTGACCAACACCCCCTCACTGTGAGGAATCACAGACACTGACCAACACCCCCTCACTGTGAGGAATCACAGACACTGACCAACACCCCCTCACTGTGAGGAATCACAGACACTGACCAACACCCCTCACTGTGAGGAATCAGAGACACTGACCAACACCCCCTCACTGTGAGGAATCAGACACTGACAACACCCCCTCACTGTGAGGAATCAGAGACACTGACCAACACCCCCTCACTGTGAGGAATCACAGACACTGACCAACACCCCCTCACTGTGAGAATCACAGACACTGACCAACACCCCCTCACTGTGAGGAATCAGACACTGACCAACACCCCTCACTGTGAGGAATCACAGACACTGACCAACACCCCTCACTGTGAGGAATCAGAGACACTGACCAACACCCCCTCACTGTGAGGAATCACAGACACTGACCAACACCCCCTCACTGTGAGGAATCACAGACACTGACCAACACCCCCTCACTGTGAGGAATCAGAGACACTGACCAACACCCTCACTGTGAGGAATCAGACACTGACCAACACCCCCTCACTGTGAGGAATCAGAGACACTGACCAACACCCCCTCACTGTGAGGAATCAGACACTGACCAACACCCCCTCACTGTGAGGAATCAGAGACACTGACCAACACCCCTCACTGTGAGGAATCACAGACACTGACCAACACCCCCTCACTGTGAGGAATCACAGACACTGACCAACACCCCCTCACTGTGAGGAATCAGAGACACTGACCAACACCCCCTCACTGTGAGGAATCAGAGACACTGACCAACACCCCTCACTGTGAGGAATCAGACACTGACCAACACCCCTCACTGTGAGGAATCAGCAGACACTGACCAACACCCCCTCACTGTGAGGAATCAGAGGACACTGACCAACACCCCCTCACTGTGAGGAATCACGAGACACTGACCAACACCCCCTCACTGTGAGGAATCAGAGACACTGACCAACACCCCCTCACTGTGAGGAATCAAGACACTGACCAACACCCCCTCACTGTGAGGAATCACAGACACTGACCAACACCCCCTCACTGTGAGGAATCACAGACACTGACCAACACCCCCTCACTGTGAGGAATCAGAGACACTGACCAACACCCCCTCACTGTGAGGAATCAGAGACACTGACCAACACCCCCTCACTGTGAGGAATCAGAGACACTGACCAACACCCCCTCACTGTGAGGAATCAGAGACACTGACCAACACCCCTCACTGTGAGGAATCAGAGACACTGACCAACACCCCCTCACTGTGAGGAATCAAGACACTGACCAACACCCCCTCACTGTGAGGAATCAGACACTGACCAACACCCCTCACTGTGAGGAATCAGAGACACTGACCAACACCCCCTCACTGTGAGGAATCAGAGACACTGACCAACACCCCCTCACTGTGAGGAATCAGAGACACTGACCAACACCCCCTCACTGTGAGGAATCAGAGACACTGACCAACACCCCCTCACTGTGAGGAATCAGACACTGACCAACACCCCTCACTGTGAGGAATCAGAGACACTGACCAACACCCCTCACTGTGAGGAATCAGAGACACTGACCACACCCCTCACTGTGAGGAATCAGAGACACTGACCAACACCCCTCACTGTGAGGAATCAGAGACACTGACCAACACCCCCTCACTGTGAGGAATCAGGACACTGACCAACACCCCCTCACTGTGAGGAATCAGAGACACTGACCAACACCCCCTCACTGTGAGGAATCAGAGACACTGACCAACACCCCTCACTGTGAGGAATCAGAGACACTGACCAACACCCCCTCACTGTGAGGAATCAGAGACACTGACCAACACCACCCTCACTGTGAGGAATCAGAGACACTGACCAACACCCCCTCACTGTGAGGAATCAGAGACACTGACCAACACCCCCTCACTGTGAGGAATCAGAGACACTGACCAACACCCCCTCACTGTGAGGAATCAGAGACACTGACCAACACCCCTCACTGTGAGGAATCAGAGACACTGACCAACACCCCTCACTGTGAGGAATCAGACACTGACCAACACCCCCTCACTGTGAGGAATCAGAGACACTGACCAACACCCCCTCACTGTGAGGAATCAGAGACACTGACCAACACCCCCTCACTGTGAGGAATCAGAGACACTGACCAAACACCCCCTCACTGTGAGGAATCAGAGACACTGACCAACACCCCTCACTGTGAGGAATCAGAGACACTGACCAACACCCCCTCACTGTGAGGAATCAGAGACACTGACCAACACCCCCTCACTGTGAGGAATCAGAGACACTGACCAACACCCCCTCACTGTGAGGAATCAGAGACACTGACCAACACCCCCTCACTGTGAGGAATCAGACACTGACCAACACCCCCTCACTGTGAGGAATCAGACACTGTACCAACACCCCCTCACTGTGAGGAATCAGAGACACTGACCAACACCCCCTCACTGTGAGGAATCAGAGACACTGACCAACACCCCCTCACTGTGAGGAATCAGAGACACTGACCAACACCCCCTCACTGTGAGGATCAGAGACACTGACCAACACCCCCTCACTGTGAGGAATCAGAGACACTGACCAACACCCCCTCACTGTGAGGAATCACAGACACTGACCAACACCCCCTCACTGTGAGGAATCAGAGACACTGACCAACACCCCCTCACTGTGAGGAATCAGAGACACTGACCAACACCCCCTCACTGTGAGGAATCAGAGACACTGACCAACACCCCCTCACTGTGAGAATCAGAGACACTGACCAACACCCCCTCACTGTGAGGATTCAGAGACACTGACCAACACCCCCTCACTGTGAGGAATCAGAGACACTGACCAACACCCCCTCACTGTGAGGAATCAGAGACACTGACCAACACCCCCTCACTGTGAGGAATCAGACACTGACCAACACCCCCTCACTGTGAGGAATCAGACACTGACCAACACCCCCCTCACTGTGAGGAATCAGAGACACTGACCAACACCCCCTCACTGTGAGGAATCAGAGACACTGACACAACACCCCCTCACTGTGAGGAATCAGAGACACTGACCAACAACCCCTCACTGTGAGGAATCAGACACTGACCAACACCCCCTCACTGTGAGGAATCAGAGACACTGACCAACACCCCCTCACTGTGAGGAATCAGAGACACTGACCAACACCCCCTCACTGTGAGGAATCAGAGA
Organism: Heterodontus francisci; assembly: GCF_036365525.1. Taxonomy (NCBI): domain Eukaryota; kingdom Metazoa; phylum Chordata; class Chondrichthyes; order Heterodontiformes; family Heterodontidae; genus Heterodontus; species Heterodontus francisci. The sequence goes on along the minus strand of NC_090392.1, from coordinate 79,096,404 downwards.
CACTGACCAACACCCCCTCACTGTGAGGAATCAGAGACACTGACCAACACCCCCTCACTGTGAGGAATCAGAGACACTGACCAACACCCCCTCACTGTGAGGAATCACAGACACTGACCAACACCCCTCACTGTGAGGAATCACAGACACTGACCAACACCCCCTCACTGTGAGGAATCAGAGACACTGACCAACACCCCCTCACTGTGAGGAATCAGAGACACTGACCAACACCCCCTCACTGTGAGGAATCAGAGACACTGACCAACACCCCCTCACTGTGAGGAATCAGAGACACTGACCAACACCCCCTCACTGTGAGGAATCACAGACACTGACCAACACCCCCTCACTGTGAGGAATCAGAGACACTGACCAACACCCCCTCACTGTAGGAATCAGAGACACTGACCAACACCCCCTCACTGTGAGGAATCAGAGACACTGACCAACACCCCCTCACTGTGAGGAATCAGAGACACTGACCAACACCCCCTCACTGTGAGGAATCAGAGACACTGACCAACACCCCCTCACTGTGAGGAATCAGAGACACTGACCAACACCCCCTCACTGTGAGGAATCACAGACACTGACCAACACCCCCTCACTGTGAGGAATCAGAGACACTGACCAACACCCCCTCACTGTGAGGAATCAGAGACACTGACCAACACCCCCTCACTGTGAGGAATCAGAGACACTGACCAACACCCCCTCACTGTGAGGAATCAGACACTGACCAACACCCCCTCACTGTGAGGAATCAGAGACACTGACCAACACCCCCTCACTGTGAGGAATCACAGACACTGACCAACACCCCCTCACTGTGAGGAATCAGAGACACTGACCAACACCCCCTCACTGTGAGGAATCAGAGACACTGACCAACACCCCCTCACTGTGAGGAATCAGAGACACTGACCAACACCCCCTCACTGTGAGGAATCAGAGACACTGACCAACACCCCCTCACTGTGAGGAATCAGAGACACTGACCAACACCCCCTCACTGTGAGGAATCACAGACACTGACCAACACCCCCTCACTGTGAGGAATCAGACACTGACCAACACCCCCTCACTGTGAGGAATCAGAGACACTGACCAACACCCCCTCACTGTGAGGAATCAGAGACACTGACCAACACCCCCTCACTGTGAGGAATCAGACACTGACCAACACCCCCTCACTGTGAGGAATCAGACACTGACCAACACCCCCTCACTGTGAGGAATCAGAGACACTGACCAACACCCCCTCACTGTGAGGAATCACAGACACTGACCAACACCCCCTCACTGTGAGGAATCACAGACACTGACCAACACCCCCTCACTGTGAGGAATCACAGACACTGACCAACACCCCCTCACTGTGAGGAATCAGACACTGACCAACACCCCCTCACTGTGAGGAATCAGAGACACTGACCAACACCCCCTCACTGTGAGGAATCACAGACACTGACCAACACCCCCTCACTGTGAGGAATCACAGACACTGACCAACACCCCCTCACTGTGAGGAATCACAGACACTGACCAACACCCCCTCACTGTGAGGAATCAGACACTGACCAACACCCCCTCACTGTGAGGAATCACAGACACTGACCAACACCCCCTCACTGTGAGGAATCAGACACTGACCAACACCCCCTCACTGTGAGGAATCAGAGACACTGACCAACACCCCCTCACTGTGAGGAATCACAGACACTGACCAACACCCCCTCACTGTGAGGAATCAGAGACACTGACCAACACCCCCTCACTGTGAGGAATCACAGACACTGACCAACACCCCCTCACTGTGAGGAATCAGACACTGACCAACACCCCCTCACTGTGAGGAATCAGACACTGACCAACACCCCCTCACTGTGAGGAATCACAGACACTGACCAAAACCCCCTCACTGTGAGGAATCAGAGACTGACCAACACCCCCTCACTGTGAGGAATCAGAGACACTGACCAACACCCCCTCACTGTGAGGAATCAGAGACACTGACCAACACCCCCTCACTGTGAGGAATCAGACACTGACCAACACCCCCTCACTGTGAGGAATCACAGACACTGACCAACACCCCCTCACTGTGAGGAATCACAGACACTGACCAACACCCCCTCACTGTGAGGAATCAGAGACACTGACCAACACCCCCTCACTGTGAGGAATCAGACACTGACCAAAACCCCCTCACTGTGAGGAATCAGACACTGACCAACACCCCCTCACTGTGAGGAATCAGACACTGACCAACACCCCCTCACTGTGAGGAATCAGACACTGACCAACACCCCCTCACTGTGAGGAATCACAGACACTGACCAACACCCCCTCACTGTGAGGAATCACAGACACTGACCAACACCCCCTCACTGTGAGGAATCACAGACACTGACCAACACCCCCTCACTGTGAGGAATCAGACACTGACCAACACCCCCTCACTGTGAGGAATCAGACACTGACCAACACCCCCTCACTGTGAGGAATCAGACACTGACCAACACCCCCTCACTGTGAGGAATCAGAGACACTGACCAACACCCCCTCACTGTGAGGAATCACAGACACTGACCAACACCCCCTCACTGTGAGGAATCAGACACTGACCAACACCCCCTCACTGTGAGGAATCAGAGACACTGACCAACACCCCCTCACTGTGAGGAATCAGACACTGACCAACACCCCCTCACTGTGAGGAATCAGAGACACTGACCAACACCCCCTCACTGTGAGGAATCACAGACACTGACCAACACCCCCTCACTGTGAGGAATCAGAGACACTGACCAACACCCCCTCACTGTGAGGAATCAGAGACACTGACCAACACCCCCTCACTGTGAGGAATCACAGACACTGACCAACACCCCCTCACTGTGAGGAATCAGACACTGACCAACACCCCCTCACTGTGAGGAATCAGACACTGACCAACACCCCCTCACTGTGAGGAATCAGAGACACTGACCAACACCCCCTCACTGTGAGGAATCACAGACACTGACCAACACCCCCTCACTGTGAGGAATCACAGACACTGACCAACACCCCCTCACTGTGAGGAATCAGACACTGACCAACACCCCCTCACTGTGAGGAATCAGACACTGACCAACACCCCCTCACTGTGAGGAATCAGAGACACTGACCAACACCCCCTCACTGTGAGGAATCACAGACACTGACCAACACCCCCTCACTGTGAGGAATCAGAGACACTGACCAACACCCCCTCACTGTGAGGAATCAGAGACACTGACCAACACCCCCTCACTGTGAGGAATCAGAGACACTGACCAACACCCCCTCACTGTGAGGAATCAGACACTGACCAACACCCCCTCACTGTGAGGAATCAGACACTGACCAACAACCCCTCACTGTGAGGAATCAGAGACACTGACCAACACCCCCTCACTGTGAGGAATCAGAGACACTGACCAACACCCCCTCACTGTGAGGAATCAGAGACACTGACCAACACCCCCTCACTGTGAGGAATCAGACACTGACCAACACCCCCTCACTGTGAGGAATCAGACACTGACCAACACCCCCTCACTGTGAGGAATCAGAGACACTGACCAACACCCCCTCACTGTGAGGAATCAGAGACACTGACCAACACCCCCTCACTGTGAGGAATCAGACACTGACCAACACCCCCTCACTGTGAGGAATCAGAGACACTGACCAACACCCCCTCACTGTGAGGAATCAGAGACACTGACCAACACCCCCTCACTGTGAGGAATCAGACACTGACCAACACCCCCTCACTGTGAGGAATCAGACACTGACCAACACCCCCTCACTGTGAGGAATCAGACACTGACCAACACCCCCTCACTGTGAGGAATCAGAGACACTGACCAACACCCCCTCACTGTGAGGAATCAGACACTGACCAACACCCCCTCACTGTGAGGAATCAGACACTGACCAACACCCCCTCACTGTGAGGAATCAGAGACACTGACCAACACCCCCTCACTGTGAGGAATCAGACACTGACCAACACCCCCTCACTGTGAGGAATCAGACACTGACCAACACCCCCTCACTGTGAGGAATCAGACACTGACCAACACCCCCTCACTGTGAGGAATCAGACACTGACCAACACCCCCTCAGTGTGAGGAATCAGACATTGAGCAGCTCTGACTCATCCAGGCCTCGTTTCCCTCCTCATGTAGCCTTAACAGGGTGATGTGGCTGCAGGGGATTGTCAGGAAAAAAATGAAAAGGAGAAGGGAACGAGAAAGATTGCATCGTAGGCACCGCAGCTCTGACAGGTTAATATCCATTCATTAGAGTCATTTACTGTCCTCGGAACAGATGCAGAAAGTGCCAACATGAGGAGATTGTGCTGGTAATTAGCCCAGTGTGTGTGAGCACACACTCAAATCGTTGCTGTGCTGGCTTTTCTGAGACTCTAAATAAACACAGGACCTGAGCAGCAAGAAATGAGTAATTGATAGTTTGTTAGTTTTATGCACAATTAGACATTTAAAAACTGCTTAATGTTAATTCTTGGCTATTAACATAAAAGCAAGGCAGTGTCTGTCAAACAGCCTGGAACTGTGCAGTTTGAAATTCGAAGTTCTTTTTATGAAGCTGTGGAGGGACATGGTTCATAAGTCCTTGCCAAGAAGACATGTGTTTACAACCTTCCGGGATTTCTGTGCTTCTCCAATTCTGGTCTCTTCTGTCTCCCCCGATTTCCGTCACTCCACCATCGGCAGACATGCCTTCATCGGCCTAGGCCCCAAACTATGGAATTCCTGCCCCAAACCTCTTCCCCGATTCTTCCTTCTTTTAAGTGCTCCTTAAAACCTAGCTCTTTGACCAAGCTTTTGGTCATAGAAACATAGAAAATAGGAGCAGGAGTAGGCCATTCGGCCTTTCGAGCCTGCTCCGCCATTCATTATGATCATGGCTGATCATCCAACTCAGTAACCTGTTTCCGCTTTCCCCCACCATATCCTTTGATCCCTTTCGCTCCAAGTGCTATATCTAACTCCTTCTTGAAAGCATACAATGTTTTGGCCTCAACTGTTTTCTGTGGTAGTGAATTCCACAGGTTCACCACTCTCTGGGTGAAGAAATTTCTCCTCATCTCAGTCCTGAAAGGTTTACCCCATATCCTTAGACTATGACCACTGGATCTGGACTCCCCCACCATCAGGAACATCCTTCCTGCATCTATCCTGTCAAGCCCTGTTAGAATTTTATAGGTTTCTATGAGATCCCCCTTCACTCTTCTGAACTCCAGCAAATATAATCCTAATCGACTTAATCTCTCCTCATACGTCAATCCCGCCATCCCAGGAATCAGTCTGGTAAACCTTCGCTGCACTCCCTCTATAGCAAGAACATCCTTCCTCAGATAAGGAGACCAAAACTGCACACAATATTCCAGGTGTGGCCTCACCAAGGCTCTGTATAATTGCAGCAAGACATCCCTGCTTCTGTACTTGAATCCTCTCGCTATGAAGGCCAACATACCATTTGCCTTTTTTAACCGCCTGTTGCACCTGCATGCTTACCTTCAGCGACTGGTATACGAGAACACTGAGGTCTCGCTGCATATTCCCCTCTCTCAGTTTATAACTGTTCAGAGAATAATCTGCCTTCCTGTTTTTGCTACCAAAGTGGATAACTTCACATTTATCCACATTATACTGCATCTGCCATGCAGTAGCCCATGGGAACATCACCACCTGCAAGTTCACCTCCAAGTCACACACCATCCTGACCTGGAACTGTTCCTTCAGTGTCGCTGGGTTAAAATCCTGGAACTCTCTACCTAACAGCACTGTGGGTATACCTACCCCACATGGACTGCAGCGGTTCAAGAAGACAGCTCACCACCACCTTCTCAAGGGCAATTAGGGATGGGCAATAAATGCTGGCCTGGCCAGCGACGTCCCCATCCCATGAATGAATTTTTAAAAACTCACTCAACTTGTCCAAATCACGCTGAAGCTTCTCTGCATCCTCCTCATAACTCACCCCACCCACCCCCCCACCACCCCCACCACCCAGTTTTGTGTCACCTGCAAATTTGGAGATATTACATTTAGTTCCCCTACCTGAATCATTAATGTATATTGTGAATAGCTGGGGTCCAAGCACCGATCTTGGGGTACCCCTCTAGTCACTGCCTGCCATTCGGAAAAAGACCCATTTATCCCTACTCTTTGTTTCCTGTCTGCCAACCAATTTTCTATCCATCGACAATCCCATGTGCTTTAATTTTACACGCTAATCTCTTATGTGGGACTTTGTCGAAAGCCTTCTGAAAGTCCAAATAAACCACATCCACTGGCTCCCCCTCATTAACTCTACTAGTTACATCCTCGAAGAAATCTAGTAGATTTGTCAAGCATGATTTCCCTTTTGTAAATCCATGCTGACTGTGTCCGATTCTACCACTGTTCTCTAAGTGCTCTGCTATAAAATCTTTGATAATGGACTCTAGAATTTTCCTCACTACTGACGTTGGGCTGACTGGTCTATAATTCCCTGCTTTCTCTCTACCTCCCTTTTTAAATAGTGGGGTTACATTAGCTACCCTCCAATCTGTAGGAACTGTTCCCGAGTCTATAGAATCTTGGAAGGTGACCACCAATGCATCCATTATTTCTCGGGCCACTTCTCTAAGTACTCTGGGATGCAGATCATCAGGCCCTGGGGATTTATTGGCCTTCAATCCCATCAATTTCCCCAACACCATTTCTCTACTAATACTAATTTCCTTCAGTTCCTCTCTCTCACTAAGCCCTGTGTTCCCTAACATTTCTGGTATGATATTTGTGTCCTCCTTTGTGAAGACAGATCCAAAGTATGCATTTAGTTGATCAGCCATTTCTTTGTTCCCCATAATAAATACCCCTGTTTCTAATTGTAAGGGACCGACATTTGTCTTCACCAATCTTTTTCTCTTCACATACCGATAGAAACTTTTAGAGTCAGTTTATATGCTCTCCGCAAGCTTGCTCGCATACTCTATTTTCCCCTTCTTAATCAATCCCTTGGTCCTCCTTTGCTGAATCCTAAACTGCTCCCAATCCTCAGGTCTGTTGTTTTTCCTGGCAAATTTATATGCTTCTTCCTTGAATCTAATGCTATCTCTAATTTCCCTTGTAAGCCATGGTTTGACTACCTTTCCCGTTTTACTTTTGCGCCAGACAGGGATAAACAATTGTTGCAATTCATCCATGCGCTTTTGAAATGTTTGCCATTCCTCTCCACCGTCATCCTTTTAAGTAACGTTTCCCAATCTGTCATGGCCAACTCACGCCTCATACCTTCGTAGTTTCCTTTACTAAGATTCAGGACCCTTGTCTCAGAATCAACTACGTCACTCTCCATCTTGATGAAGAATTCTATTGTATTATGGTCGCTCGTCCCCAAAGGGTTTCGCACCACTACATTGCCAATTATTCTTCTCTCATTACACAATACCCAGTCTAGGATGGCTTATTCTCTAGTTGGTTCCTCAACGTATTGGTCCAGAAAACCATCCCATGTACACGCCAAGAATTCCTCCTCTACGGTATTGTGACTAATTTGATTTGCCCAATCTACATGTAGATTAAAGTCACCCATAATTACAGATGTTCCTTTATCGCATGCATCTCTAATTTCCTGTTTAATGCCATTCCCAACATCACCACTACAGTTTGGGGGTCCATACACAATCCCCACTAACGTTTTTTTCCCCTTAGTGTTTCTCAGCTCTACCCATACAGATTCCACAACGTTAGAGCTAATATCCTACCTCACTATTGTGTTAATTTCCTCTTTAACAGCAATGCAACTCCACCGCCTTTTGCTTTTTGTCTGTCCTTCCTAAATACTGAATATCCCCGGATGTTCATTTCCCATCCCTGGTCACCTTGCAGCCATGTCTCCATAATCCTGACTATATTATACCCGTTTACATCTATTTGCGCAATTAATTCATCCACTTTATTGCGAATGCTCCGCGCATTAAGGCACAAAGCCTTAAGGTTTGTTTTTTAACATTACTTGTCCCCTCCCCACTATTTTTCACTGTGGCCCTGTTTGATTCTGGCCCTTGATTTCTCTGCCTATCACTTTTCTTATTCCCCTTACTGTCTTTTGTTCTTGTCTTTGATCCCCCCTCCTCTGACTCCTTGCAAATGTTCCCATCCTTCACCTGTCTTATTGAAACATATAAGATTCTGAGAAGGCTTGACAGGGTTGATGCTGAGAGGCTGTTTCCCCCTGGCTGGAGAGACTGGAACTAGGGAGCATCGTCTCAGCATAAGGGGACGACCATTTTGGATTGAGACGAGGAGAAGTATCTTTACTCAGAGGGTTGTGAATCTTTGGAATTCTTTACCCCAGAGACTGTGGATGCTCAGTCGATGAGTATATTCAAGGCAGAGATTGACTCATTTTTGGACTCTAAGGGAATAAAAAGATATGGGGATAGGGCGCTATATAAATGTTATAAAAGCAAAATACTGCGGATGCTGGAAATCTGAAATAAAAACAAAGTGCTGGAAATACAATCATCTGGAAGTCATCTCAATTTCTCTGCCCCCCTCACTCACTCTAACCTGCCCCCCTCTGAACTTGAGGCACTCCGTTGTCTCAGGTCTAACCCCGACATGGTCATCAAACCTGCAGACAAGGGTGGTGCTGTGGTTGTATGGCGTACCGACCTCTACCTTGCAGAGGCTCAGCGTCAACCTCAGACACTTCTTCCTACTTCCCCCTGGACCATGACCCCACTACCGAACATCAAGCTACTGTCCACAGGACTGCCACTGACCTCATCTCCTCTGGAGATCTTCCCTCTACCGCTTCCAACCTCATAGTCCCACAACCCCTGAAAGCCCGCTTCTACCTCCTTCCCAAAATCCACAAACAGGACTGTCCCAGCAGACCCATTGTGTCAGCCTGCTCCTGCCCCACTGAACTTATTTCTTCCTATCTTGACTCTATCTTTTCTCTGCTGGTCCAGTCTCTTCCCACCTACATCCGTGATTCTTCTGACGCCCTATGTCATTTTGAAAATTTCCCGTTTCCTGGCCGCAACCACCTCCTCTTCACTATCGACGTCCAATCTCTCTACACCTCCATCCCCACTAGGACGGTTTGAGGGCTCTCTGCTTCTTCCTTGAACAGAGGCCCAACCAGTCCCCATCCACCACTACCCTCCTCCTCCTGGCTGAACTTGTTCTCACATTGAACAACTTCTCCTTCAACACCACGCACTTCCTTCAAGTAAAAGGTGTTGCAATGGATACCTGCATGGGTCCTAGTTATGCCTGTCTTTTTGTGGGATATGTCGAACATTCCTTGTTCCAGTCCTACTCAGGCCCCCTCCCCCAACTCTTTTTCCAGTGTATTGATGACTGTATCGGTGCTGTTTCCTGCTCCCACCCCGAACTGGAAAACTTTATTAACTTTGCTTCTAATTTCCACCCTTCTCTCACCTTTACATGGTCCATCTCTGACACTTCCCTTCCCTTCCTCAACTTCACTATCTCCATCTCTGGGGATAGGCTGTCTACCAATATTCATTATAAGCCCACTGACTCCCACAGCTACCTCGACTACACTTTTTCACACCCTGCCTCCTGTAAGGACTCTGTTCCATTCTCCCAGTTTCTCCGTCTCCGACGCATCTGCTCTGATGATGCTACCTTCCATGACAGCGCTTCTGATATGTCTTCCTTTTTCCTCAACCGAGGATTGCCCCCACTGTGGTTGACAGGGCCCTCAACCGTGTCCGGCCCATTTCCCACACCTCTACCCTCACACCTTCCCCTCCCTCCCAGAACCGCGACAGGATTCCCCCTGTCCTCACTTTCCACCCCATCAGCCTGCATATCTAAAGGATCATCCTCCGCCATTTCCACCACCTCCATCGTGATGCCACTACCAAACGCATCTTCCCCTGTCAATATTCCAACGGGATCATTCCCTCCGTGACACCCTGGACCACTCCTCCATTACCCCCACCACCTTGTACCCTTCCCATGGCACCTTCCCATGCAATCGCAGATGTAATACCTGCCCATTTACCTCCTCTCTCCTCACTATCCCAGGCCCCAAACACTCCTTTCAGGTGAAGCAGCGATTTACTTGTACTTCTTTCAATGTATTATACTGTATTCGCTGCCCACAATGTGGTCTCCTCTACATTGGGGAGACCAAGCGCAGACTGGGTGACCGCTTTGCGGAACACCTCCACTCAGTCCGCAAGCATGACTCCAAGCTTCCAGTTGCTTGCCATTTCAACACTCCCCCCTGCTCTCATGCTCACATCTCTGTCCTGGGATTGTTGCAGTGTTCCAGTGAACATCAATGCAAGCTCGAGGAACAGAATGTAATTTACCGATTAGGCACACTACAGCCTGCCGGACTGAACATTGAGTTCAATCATTTCAGAGCATGAGGGGCCCCCCATTTTACTTTCATTTTCAGTTTTTTTTTTCTTTTTCCTTTTTAAATATTTTTTTTGTATTTATTCTATTTTATTTTATCTTAGTTTGTTCAGTTTGCTTACCCACTGTTTTTTTTTCATGTTTGTACTTGCGGCTGTTCACTTTTCAGTCCATTAACACCCTATCTGTACTAATGCTTTGTCTTTCAACACACCATTCACATATTGTTTGCATTTGCTCCATGACCTTCTGGTCAGCTATTCTGTGACCTTGTCCTATTTATACCTTCTCCTTTGTTAACTCTTGCCCCACCCCTTCTTTACTTGCTTCTAACCTTTTACATTTCTAATATTTGCTAGTTCTGAAGAAGGGTCACTGACCTGAAACGTTAGCTCTGCTTCTCTCTCCACAGATGCTGCCAGACCTGCTGAGCATTTCCAGCGTTTCTTGTTTTTATGCTGGAAATACTCAGCTGGTCTGGCAGCATCTGTGGAGAGAGAAGCAGAGCTAACGTTTCAGGTCTGTGACCTTTCATCAGAATTATGTAAATGTTGTTGTGCAAAAGAAGCAAAGGAACTTGGAAAGTACAGGAGGCACTGCTCTTGAACTGTCCACTTCAAAAACTCTGAAAATAAAAAGGGAAACTAAATACTGGAAATGCACAGCAAGCCAGGAAGCAGCTGCAAAGAGAAAAAGCAGTATATGGCATTTTGTTTGTGTCCCCTTCATCAGAATTCAAAACTAGTGGCCCTCAAAAGCCCATTCTCTCAAATATCTATTTAATTCTCTCTTAAATATTGCCACATTCTGCCTCCACTCCCTCCCTGGGCTGAACATTCCACACCTCCACCCCACTCTGTGGGAAGTGGTCCTATTTAACCTGTCTAAACCCCTTCCCTCTCCTCACCTTCAGCCTGTGCTCCAGGCTTGTGATGATCTTGAACTTATTATCAAGCTTCTATTTATTGATTCCCTTACTGACCTTCAATACTTGAACATTCTGTCCCTGATCCTTCTCTCCATATCCACCAATCCGTCTCTTTCCCCGCTCTCTGGACCCCAGATCCTTTCAGCTCAGTGTCAGTCTGGTTGCCTTATCCTGAGCTACCTCCAGTGCCTGAAACTCCTCGCTGACTGGTTCCACACAAGTGATGGAGCCAATTCTGGAGTATCACTGGGATTGGTGATGGGGGTCACTAGTGGGGTGTCACAGGGATTAGTGATGGGGGTCACTAGTGGGGTGTCACAGGGATTAATGATGGGGGTCACTAGTGGAGTGTCACAGGGATTGGTGATGGGGGTCACTAGTGGGGTGTCACAGGGATTAGTGATGGGGGTCACTAGTGGGGTGTCACAGGGATTGGTGAGCGGGGTCACTAGTGGAGTGTCACAGGGATTAGTGATGGGGGTCACTAGTAGAGTGTCACAGGGATTGGTGATGGGGTCACTAGTGGAGTGTCACAGGGATTGGTGATGAGGTCACTAGTAGAGTGTCACAGGGATTGGTGATGGGGTCACTGGTGGAGTGTCACAGGGATTTGATGGGGTCACTAGTGGGGTGTCACAGGGATTGGTGATGGGGTCACTAGTGGAGTGTCACAGGGATTAGTGATGGGGTCACTGGTGAAGTGTCATAGAATTAGTGATGGAGTCACAGCCTGACCAGGAAGTGTAGACGATACCAGGTAACCTCCCTTGATAGACAGTGAACTCGCTGGATAGGCTATAAGCTGGCTGGTTAGACTGTGAGCTCCTTGATCAGACTGTAAGCTCACTGGTTATTCTGAGCTGCTGTGTTATAACCATTTTACTGACAGTTTTGCTGTGATGTCTATCAGCAGAGCCCTGTGATTGGCAGCTTGGCGGTGCAGGATGGCAATTCCAGTCAGTGGTTTGCTGATGAAACGATCTTATCTAAAAGCTGTTTGTCAGATCCCCTGAGGCTGTGGAAATGCATTAAGGATCAAACAGAGCATCAATGCCCCATGGATGGTTTCATATCACAGCGGATTTTTAAACTATTGACAAACTGTTCTGTGTTGTGTTCATGTAAAATTTGATATCAGCTGAGGTCAAAGTATATTAAAAGGCACTTTGCTGCAGAGCTGGTTAATAGTGCTGAGACTCGTAATGTCTGGGAAATGTTTGCTTCCATTTTAGTTGATATTTCTGATGCCCTTGTGGATGAGGCCATCTCATACCAACAGAATTTGACTTTTAAACAAAGGAAAACTGAACCTACTCCTTTATGGAAATACAATTGGTTCTGACACAGGTTCGTACAGCGGCATGAGGGGTGGGGGGAGAACAGAGAGATATAGCTAGAGAAAAATGTGAGAGTGAGAAAGAGAGAAACGTAATGACGAAAGTAGGTCATTCAGCCCTTCAAACTTTAGCAGGTAGATGGAGTTAAGATACGGATCAGCCATGAATGGACTAAATGGTGAAACAGGCTTGAGGGGCTGAATGGCCGACAAATGCAGTTGTAGGGCAGGAGTTGGGACTCGGGTTCTTTCACAAGCCTCACTTTTTTGTGTGCAATATTCTCATCCTCTGCACCACAGGGATGGTGCCAGCCATGTTGCACCCAACAGGATGGGCTCCCCACTCTCCCACTTTAATGTGTGGTTTCAGATACTTCTCAATCAATAAAGGTCTTGTTGCCTCGGGTGGGTGAACAGGACATGGTCCCTTCATTGATTAACTCATGAGTCACACTGCCACAAACACCAGCTATATCAATCCAATATAGAGAGGGAGAAAAATGTTGGATTGAGAGAAAAACAAGAACAATTTACTGCCTGAAGGACTGAGACTCCACAGTTTAAATTGTTCCCTTTCTGGGCTGGAGAGATTAATTGACATTGCATCGACAATGATCACATTGTTAAAAGGGTGCTTACACTCTTAACTACCAGGCTTAACTTTCTGCAGTGATTTTAATGGGCAATTAATGTGCAAATCCAGCAACTCCTTTATAAACACAGGGAAGCAAAGGGCAAGATGCCATTTGTGTGAAGCAGTGTAAACAGACCAGCAAGCTCTGGAGATTTGCAACTCATGCTATATGTCTTCTTCACCTGAGCTTGCTGGCTGATTTGTTAACACGCCATTATAATTCCAGAAAAATCTGGTCCACTATTGCTGAATTTAGGAAAGTTAGAAAGGCCTTTAAGTCTCACGAACAATCTGTGTTCCAGCTAAGAGATACGACTGTCAGGTCGAATAGTGTGTGGACACATCAATAATGATTCATCTAACCTCCTGGAAAATCTTCAGCAGCCTTGAAATTTCTTAAATTCGCTGTTTTTTAAAGAGATATAAAAAGCTTGAGTTGTGGTTTGTGTGGGCGACTAAACTGTCTCCTGGTCAGGATCTCGACAACCCTCAGCTTCAAAGAGAAATCCAATGCTGGCATTGATCTCTCTGAAAGTAAACTGCAAACCAACTTTCAATAATCCCTGAAAGTCATTGAACATCCAACTCATTAAATGCAGACTGCAATCCCACATCACAATCTCCTTATTTCGTCATTTGTCAACTTATTGCAACTTTTTCTATATTTTAATAAAAGCAAGATGATTGAGATGTTGTTTGTGTGAAGCAATGTAAATTGAGCAGCAAGTTCTGGCGATTTGCAACTCATGAGATATGTCTTCTTTGCCTGTGCTTGCTGGCTGATATGTGCTTTAATAACGGCATGCATTGTTAAAACTGTAGGGGTGATCAAAACATATCAGAGCTTTAAATGTAATATTCAACTTAACTGAAATAGATGACAATAATAAATCCAGCACAGTGCTGTTATGTCTGTGGAGAAAGAAGGAATTAAAGGAACAGGAGAAGGCCATTCAGCCCCTCAAGCCTGTTCTACCATTGGGCTAGATCAAGGCTTATTTGAATCTAACTTCATCTACCCCTGCCTTGGTTCCGTAATCCTTAATACACTTGCCTAAATAGCATTTGGGGAAAAAGTTTTCCACTACTCTTTGTATGACGAAGTGCTTCCTGACATCACCCTTGAACAGCCTAGCATTAATTTTAAGGTTATGCCTCCTTGTTCTGGACTCTCCCACCAGAGGAAATAGTTTCTCTCCATCTACTCGATCAAATGCTTCAATCGTCTTAAGCACTTCAATTAAATCAACAACAACTTGCATTTATATAGCGACTTTAATGGAATAAAATGTCCCAAGGTGCTTCACTGGAGCATTATCAAACAAAATTTGACACAGCCTCATTAGGAGATATTAGGGTAGGTGACAAAATGCTTGGTCAAAAAGATAAGTTTTAAGGAGCACCTTAAAGGAGGAGAAAGAGGTAGAAAGGATGAGAGGATTAGGGAAGGAATTTCCTAAACAGCCTAAGCAGCTGAAGGCACGACCACCAATAGTGGAGCTATTAAAATCGGGGATATTCAAGAGGCCAGATTGGAGGAGCACAGATATCTTGGAAAGTTGCGTGGCTGGAGAAGATTACAGAGATGGGGAAGGGCGAGACCATGGAAGGATTTGAAAACATGGATGAGAACTTTAAAATCGAACCATTGCTTAACCAGAAGTCAATATAGGTCAGCTAGCACAGGGCTGATGGTTAAACGGGATTTGATGCGAGTTAGGACACAGGCAGCAGGGTTTTGGATTACCTTACATTTACAAAGAGTAGATCTAGGGAGACCGGCCAGGAGTGTGTTGGAATAGTCAAGTCTAAAGGTAACAAAGGTATGGATGAGGATTTCAACTGCAAATGAGAGGAGACAGGTTGGAATCGGGTGATGTTACAGAGATAGAAATAGGTGGTCTTATTGATGGCGCAGGGATGCAAATATGACATCGAGATTGTGAACAGTCTGGTTCGGCTTCAGACAGCAGCCAGGGAGAGGGATGGTGTCTGTGGCTAAGGAATGGAGTTTGTGGTGGGGACTAAAGATAATGGGGAAGCAGTCTTACTTCGATTCCTTGGGGCAGGCAGCGCCACAAGCCACCACCTGCACGGGCCACGTGACATTCTTCAATGATGTTTCCCCCAAATGGCTTTGGTCTTTCCAATATTTAGAGTCATAGAGTAGAGTCATTTATGGCACAGAAGGTGGTCATTCGTCCCATCGAGTCCATGCTGGCTCTCCGCGAAGCTATGCACAGTTCAGCCCACTCTCCTGCTTGATCCCTATAGCCCTGCAAGTCTACCTCCCTCAGGTGGCTATCCGACTTCCTCTTGAAATCAGTGATTGTCTCCGCTTCCACCACCCTCGTTCCAGGTCATTACCACTTGCTGCATAAAAAAGTGCTTCCTCATATTCCCCCTGCATCTTTTGCCCAAAACTTTCAATCTGTGTCCCCTAGTCCTTGTACCATTTGTTAATGGGAATGGTTTTTCCTTGTCTAACTTGTCTAAGCCTGTCATAATCTTGTACACTTCCATTAAATCTCCCCTCAATCTCCCTTGTTCTAAGGAGAACAAACCCAGCTTTTCCAGCCTAAACGTGTAACTAAAATCCTCCATTCCTGGAACCATTCTGCACCTCTGCACCCTCTTAAGGACCCTCACATCCTTCCTAAAGTGTGGTGACTAGAACTGGAGACAATACTCCAGTTGGGACCTAACCAAAGCTTTATAAAGGTTCAGTACAACTTGCCTGCTTTTGTACTCAATGCCTCTATTTATGAAGCCCAAGATCCCATATGCTTTACTAACCACTCTCTCAATATGTCTTGCCACCTTCAAAGATCTATGCACATGCACTCCCAGGTCCCTCTGTTCCTGCACACTCATTAGGACTGTGCCATTAAGTATATATTGTCTCTCTCTATTACTTCTGCCAAAATGCATCATCTCACACTTGTCAGTATTAAATTCCATCTGCCACCAGTCTGCCCACTCCGCTAGCCTAGTCCTGTTGCAGGTGGTTCATATCATCCCCACTGTTTGCCGCACCTCCAAGTTTGGTGTCATCAGTAAATTTTTAGATTTATTTGAAGGAAATTGCTGCTCATGCAGTACTGGATATTGGACAAGCAGCTTGACAATTTAGAGATAGTGGAAGGGTCAAGAGAGGTGAGGTACAGCAGGGTGTTAGAGTCAGAGTCAGAGTTATACAGCACAGAAACAGGCCCTTCGGCCCATAGTGTCTGTGCCGGCCATCCAGCACCCAACTATTCTAATCCCATTTTACAGCACTTGGCCCATAGCCTTGTATGCTATGGCGTTTCAAGTGCTCATCTAAATACTTCTTAAATGTTGTGAGGGTTCCTGCCTCCACCACCTCTTCAGGCAGTGCGTTCCAGATTCCAACCACCCTCTGAGTGAAAAGCCTTTCCTCAAAACCCCCCTAAACCTCCTGACCCTTACCATAAATCTATGCCCCCTGGTTCTTGACCCCTCTGCTAAGGGAAAAAGTTTCTTCCTATCTAACCTATCAATGCCCCTCATAATTTTGTATACCTCAATCATGTCCCCCCTCAATCTTCTCTGCTCCAAGGAAAACAACCCTAGCCTTTTCAGTCTCTCTTCATAGCTGAAATGCTCCAGCCCAGGTAACATCCCGTTGAATCTCCTCTGCACCCTCTCCAGTGCAATCACATCCTTCCTATAGTGTGGTGACCAGAACTGTACACAGTACTCCAGCTGTGGCCTAACTAGCTATTTACAACACCACCAATTTTCATGTCATCTGTGAACTTACTGATCATACCTCCTATATTCACGTCTAAATCATGAATGTACATGACAAACAGCAAGTGTCTCAGCACAGATCCCTGTGGTATACCACTGGTCACAGGCTTCCAATTGCAAAAACAGCCCCCGATCATTACCCTCTGCCTCCTGCCACTAAACCAATTTTGGATCCAATTTGCCAAATTGCCCTGGATCCCATGGGCTCTTACCTTCTTAACCAATCTCCCATGCGGGACCTTATCAAAAGCCTTACTGAAGTCCACGTATACTACATCTACTGCTTTACCCTCATCTACACATCTAGTCACCGACTCAAAAAATTCAATCAAGTTAGTTAGACATGATCTCCCCCCGACAAAGCCATGTTGACTATCCCTGATTAATCCATGCCTCTCCAAGTGGAGATTAATCCTGTCCCTCAGAATTTTTTCCAATATTTTCCCAACCACTGATGTTAGACTCACCGGCCTGTAATTACCTGATTTATCCCTGCTACCCTTCTTGAATAATGGTACCACATTCGCTGTCCTCCAGTCCTCTGGTACCTCTCCCGTGGCCAGAGAGGATTTGAAAATTTGTGTCAGAGCCCCTGCTATCTCCTCCCTTGCCTCACAACAGCCTGGGATACATCCCATCTGGGCCTGAGGATTTATCCACTTTTAAGCCTGCTAAAACAGTTAATATTTCTTCCCTTTCAATGCTAATATGTTCAAGTATATCACAATCCCCCTCCCTGATCTCGACACCTACATCGTCCTTCTCCATAGTGAACACCGATGAAAAGTAATCATTTAAAACCTCACCTATGTCCTCCAGCTCCACACAAAGATTTCCACGAAGAAGGGTCACCGACCCGAAACATCAACATTTGTTAGCATGTATGTGCAATCTGATGCTGTCTTTTCAGATGATTTTGCCAAGGGGCAGCATGTACTTGAGAAATAGGAGTCCAAGGATAGATCCTTGGGGGACCCAAGAGAGTGGTGCACAATTGGGAAGGAAAACCATTGCAGCAAGACCTGGACAATATCCAGGCTTGGGCTGATAAGTGGCAAGTAACATTCGTGCCACACAAGTGCCAGGCAATGACCTTCTCCAACAAGAGAGAATCTAACCATCTCCCCTTGACATTCAATGGCATTACCATCGCTGAATCCCCCACTATCAACATCCTAGGGGCTACCATTGATCAGAAAATGAACTGGAGTAGCCATATAAATACTGTGGCTACAAGAGCAGGTCAGAGGCTAGGAATCCTGCGGCGAGTAGCTCACCTCCTGACTCCCCAATGCCTGGCCACTATCTACAAGGCACAAGTCAGGAATGTAATGGAATACTCTCCACTTGTCTGGATGGGTGCAGCTCCAGCAACACTCAAGAAGCTCGACACCATCCAGGACAAAGCAGCCCGCTTGATTGGCACCCCATCTACAAACATTCACTCCCTCCACCACTGACGCACAGTGGCAGCTGTGTGTACCATCTACAAGATGCACTGCAGCAATGCACCAAGGTTCCTTAGACAGCACCTT
Source organism: Heterodontus francisci (assembly GCF_036365525.1). Taxonomy (NCBI): domain Eukaryota; kingdom Metazoa; phylum Chordata; class Chondrichthyes; order Heterodontiformes; family Heterodontidae; genus Heterodontus; species Heterodontus francisci. The sequence continues at coordinate 79,077,740 of NC_090392.1, read as the reverse complement.
CCAAACCCGCGACCTCTACTACCTCGAAGGTCAAGAGCAGCAGATACATGGGAACATCACCACCTGCAAGTTCCCCTCCAAGTCACACACCATCCTGACTTGGAACTATATCGCCATTCCTTCACTGTCGCTGGGTCAAAATTCTGGAACTCCTTTCCTAACAGCACTGTGGGTGTACCTACCTCACATGGACTGCAGTGGTTCAAGAAGGCAGCTCACCACTACCTTCTCAAGGGCAATAAATGCTGGCCTAGCCAGTGACGCCCACATACGATGAATGAAGAAAAAAAAAATCACTCCTCAATCTACTGTACTCAAGGGAATAAAAGCCTAATCTGTGCAACCTGTCCTCATAATTTAACCTCTTTAGTCCCGGTATCATTCTGGTGAATTTTTTTAATTCTCAAATGCAGGGATTATAAAGTCATGAGCTAAGATTTTAATGAGGTCCTTAAGGAAAAACATCCACATAGGACAAGGTAAGGTAGCCTAGCCATTATTGTATTGGACTAGGAACCCAGTGTTGTGGATTAAATTCCACCAGGGCAAGTTGTAAAATCAAATTCAATAAAAAATGATGATTTATGGGCAGGCATAAAAAAAAACCTGTTGGATTGTTGTAAAGATCTAACTGGTTCACTAATCTCTTTCAGGGAAGGAGACCCTAACCTGCCCCACATATGACTCCAGTTCCACATGATGTGGTTGATTCTTAATGCCCTCAGAACAACTGTTGATTGGCAATAAATACTGCCCATATCCCAAGAACAAATTTTTTAAAACATGGAATAAGCACAATGAGTGACTCTTACCCTGCACAGTTCCACAGTGAGTTATCTTTAAATCTAAGGTTAGATGCTGGTGATGCTTGGGCATCACAATGTTATTCTGGTACTTGTGTTTTGTTGAAAGTCACAGATATTCTTACAGATTTTTTTCATGGGATGTGGGCATCACTGGCAAGGCCAACATTCATTATCCATCCCTAATTGCCCTTGATAGTTGAGTGGCTTGCAAGGCCATTTCAGTGGCCAGTTAAGCATCAACCACATTCTGTGGATCTGGAGTCACATGTAGGCCAGACCAGGTAAGTACAGCAGATTTCCTTCCCTAAAGGGCATCAGGATTTTTACAATGACCAACGATAGTGTCATGGCACCATTACTCAGACTAGCTTTCAATTATTAATTAGTTAAATTGAAATTTCACCAGCTGATGTAATGGGATTTGAACCCATGTCCTCAGGGCATTACTAGTGTTCCTGGATTACTAGTCCAGTGACATTACCACTACACAACCAGCTCCCTGGAAGGATTTCTGATTTGCATCGCTAATATCAAGTTCACAAACCACAACCAATAAAAAGGAGGTTGCTTTTTTGTTTCAAAATTCATTGAAAGTAAAAATTTATTATAGCCCCTTCCAGCAAAGTTTGTTATTTAAACTGTGCTGAAATCTGATTTTAACTGTTGTGTAACTTTCAGTGCACATTCATGTCAGCTCATTAGCACATTAATGACTGTTCTTATCTTAAACTTTCAAACAAAATCAAATTATCAATAGAAAATGTTATTTTTAATTTGTCTCCATCATTAAAGAGCGTATGGAAAATCAAGGATGTGAAAGGTCATTCAGCCCATCTTCTTTCCAATAGATCTGTTATTAACATTCAGGACAGACCAAGTAAGCTTGGGAAGAGTGAAGAGTGGTTGCATTGAGTGTGTAGTCCATTAAAACCCCTGGACCTCTTTCAATTTCATCCTTAGCTGTTTTGACTTGCATACTTCACCAAGTATGTAGGACACCCTGTTTTTCTTGCAAGCTGCAGTGCGTTACCCTTCTCTGTATTAGATATCATCTGTCACTGATCTGCCCCTTAAGCATTTTGTAGAATTCATTTGTGGTTTCCAGAGTCAGCAGTCCACTCTATTTCAGTACCATCTACAAATCCAATCAATTTCATTAAGCCTCTGAATCCAAGCCATTTGTGTAAGTTAGAAACAATAGAGATCCCCACACTGCTATGAGTGCAATTGAACTCAGCACTTCCCACAAATCTGCAGATTTCCCCCATTCACTCATTTCTTATCCATTGAAACATTTACTGAACTTTCACTTGAGGAAATTGGAGGAATGCCAAAGTCTGGGACTCCGAATGTCCATGGGGCGGAAATTTTCAAAATAGTGAAGTAGGTTGGTTTGTCTGCATCTGCCGCTCTGAATCCATTTTGGCCACAGTTTACTGGGTTATTTTTGTACAGATATCACTGATCCAGGTTAAAGCACAGAGACTGGATGAGAGGGGAGGCAAGCCCAAGGTAAAGCACTTGAGAATGATGAGAAATACAAAGGAAATACGGACAGGTCCTGTGAGCAGTGGTTTCTAGTTACAAGAAGCAGGTTCACTGGAAAAAGGTATCTGTAATCTTCTCTGGCCTGAGGATCAGGTCTCAAATTCAGGTATCAGCCTCCTCCAGAAAAGCATAGTTTCACCTCTTGAATCCACCTGGAACACAGGACTATCTAGTCTGAATCACCAATATGCCAAATACTGGACTGGGCAACTAAGGAAGGATACGGCTGCTGTAACATCACCTGTTCCCCAGCCTAGAAATTCACCCACCGGTTTTTGTGTGCTCAATGGCTTCCTAAGCCTCCAGTATGGCAGCCAGGGAGTACACACGCTTTATGAGCCAGCAGTGCATCATCTGCCATATTGGTAAAGGCCCAAAGCATCGGTATACAATTCAGACCTGAAGAAGGGACGGGACGCTTTGCATATGCAAGTAAGAGGGCTGACATTTGTTTGAAGCCCCCACTTATGTTTGCCAACCTGCCAGCATTGCCTTGGACGCTCTTAATTAAAGAATTAAATCTCCAGGACACTGCTGGCAGAAAAACTCAAAGAAAAATCAAATGTGGACAAAAAAAAATTATATTTTCTTAATTTACTTTTTATATTTTTGTTTATTAGTATTAAAAATATTGGACATGGGGAAAAAAGCTGTTTGACTGACAGTTGAGAACCATTTAATTGAGTAATGAAGAGCCTGTTTTTCGATTTGTCTGGGAAGGCGGGCCACCTTTCTGATGAAACGTCACAGACCTGAAATGTTAACTCTGTTTCTCTCCACAGATGCTGCCAGACCTGCTGAGTATTTCCAGCACTTTCTGCTCTTATTTCAGATTTCCAGCATCTGCAGTATTTTGCTTTTATTTTAGAGACAATACGTAGCAAACATTTAAATATAAAATCATCTAGAATCTTTCCATAATTATCTTGGATGTTGAGCAATAGGCTTTTTAAAAAAAAGTTACTGCGGATCGTAATTATTCCAGTGACTCCCTGTAATTACATCATTGAGTCATGTCAAATGAAAGCAACATTATTCACAAATCAGGCATTTCATTTCAAACAGATGCATCTGACTGGAATATTAATAGTTGTGCTCTGGCACATTTGAGCTGAGAGGCAAGGAATCTGACCTAGTTTCTAAACAGCCAACACCAAGGGATTGCACAGTGTCTGTCCCTGTCCCCAATCCCCAGCCCTCAGCCCCAGTGTTAGTCCTGTCCCCATTTCCAAGAGACAACCCCAGCCCCCCAACCCCTTGTCCCTGTCCCTTCCTTGATACAAGAAAGAGAGAAAAAAAGAAAGAAAACAAGCCTCATTGCTGAACTTGAACACATAATTTATACTGGAACTCCCAGTACTGTACAGAGGAAGTGCTCCACTGTCAGAGGTGCCATCTTTCAGAGGAGACATTAAATGAGGCCCCATCTACCCCATCTATTTCAACGACAGCAGGGGTACTCTTCGCAGTGTTCAGGCCACTATTTATTCCTCAACCAGTATTACTACAAGCAGATGAACTGTTCATTATCTCATTGCTGTTTGTGGAAGCTTGCTGTGCACAAATTAGCTGCCGTGTTTCCCACATTACAACAGTGACCACATTTCAAAGGTACTTCACTGGTTGTGCTGCGCTTTGGGATGTCCTGAGGTCCTATATAAATAATTGCAAGGGCTGAGAAATTGGCCAGTAACTTCTGTTTCCTTTCTTTAATCATCTTCTTGCCGATGCTGCCACACTCTTTTTAATACCACGTGCCTTAATTTTTATCACCAAGCTTCCTAGTACATACGAACTTACAAATTAGGAGCAGGAGTAGGCCACTCTGCCCTTCGGGCCTGCTCCACCATTCAACAAGATCATGGCTGAACTGATTACTCCACATTTCCGCTTATCCCATAACCTTTCACCCCCTTGCTTATCAAGAATCTATCTACCTCTGCCTTAAAAATATTCAAAGACTCTGCTTCCACCACCTTTTGAGGAAGCAAATTCCAAAGACTCATAACCCTCTGAGAGAAAAAATTTCTCCTCATCACTGTCTTAAATGAGTGACCCCTTATTTTTAAACCGTGACCCCTAGTTCGAGATTTTCCCACAAGGGGAAACATCCTTTCCACATCCACCCTGTCAAGACCTCTCAGGAGCTTATATATTTCAATCAAGTCGCCTCTGACTCTTCTAAATTCCAGCGGATATAAGCCTAGCCTGTCCAATCTTTCCTCATAAGACAGCCCGCCCATTCTAGGTATTAGTCCAATAAACCTTCTCTGTACTACCTCCAATGCATTTACATCCTTCCTTAAATAAGGAGACCAGTACGGTACACAGTACTCCAGATGTGGTCTCACCAATACCCTGTATAGCTGAAGCATAACCTCTCTACTTTTGTATTCAATTCCCTTCATGATAAACGATAACATTCTATTAGCTTTCCTAATTACTTGCTGTATCTGTATACTAACCTTTTGCGATTCATGCACTAGGACATCCAGATCCCTCTGTATCGCAGAGCTCTGCAATCTCTCACCATTCAGATAATATGCTTCTTTTTTTATTCTTCCTGCCAAAGTGGACAATTTCACACTTTCCCACATTTGCCAGGTCTTTGCCCACTCACTTAACCTACCTATATCCCTTTGTAGCCCATTTAGTCCTCTTCACAAGTTACTTTCCTACCTATCTTTGTGTCATCAGCAAATTTAGCAACCATAATTTTGGTCCCTTCATCTAATTCATTTATATAAATTGCAAAAAGTTGAGGCCCCAGCACAGATCCCTGTAGCACATCACTCGTTACATCTTGCCAACCAGAAAATGACCCATTTATGCCTACTCTGTTTCCTGTTTGCAAGCCAATCCATGCCAATATGTTACCTCCTACACCCTGAGCTTTTATTTTCTGCAATAATCTTTGATGTGGCACCTTATCAAGTGCCTTCTAGAAATCTAAGTACAATACAGGACTATGAGCATACGTGCAGCAAGACTAGCTTCAAAGCAATTTAAACAAATGTATATTTCTGTTATTTGAATTTACTCTTTAATCTGTGGGGCTGGAAAAGTGAGTTGATTGATATATACTGGGCGGGACTTATTGCCAATGATGGGGTAATTTTGACTTTGTGCAATTTCGTAAAATGGGTGGTCAATGAAAATAAAAATCGAGAGAGATGTAAAGGAGGAAAACTGATTCACGATTGCCTGTTATACAATCTTACACAAGGTCAAAATCTACCCTTACTCTCTCCAACACAGTCTTGTTACTGGATCTGCTCACCTACACAGTGCAGATCACTCGGCTTCACACCGCCCAACACCACTGTGAAAAACAGAGCTAGAAACGTCATCAGAGTTGGACAGAAAAACCCAACCCTGATCACCTTGGACTGAATCCTACTGCAAGTGAATCACTGACTGACAACAGAAAAAGCTGGAAACACTCAGGCATCAGCTGTAGAGAGATAAACAGAGCTTACACTTCAGGCCGATGACCTTTCCACAGAACTGGAAGAAGTTAGAGATGTAACAGGTTTTAAGCAAGTACAGAGGGAGGGAGAAAATAGGATAAGGAAAGAACAAAAGTGAAGATCTGTGATAGGGTGAAAGACGGGAGATTAAATGACAAAAGGGATGATGGTGCAAGTGGTGGTAATGGGACAAATATAGAAACAAAGGATGGAGCTAGAGGAGACGCAAATGGTTACAGCAGAACAACGACCAGCAGCTGCTCTCCAGAAAATCGGAGCGGTGGTTATCATATAAAGTTGTTGAACCTGATGTTGAGGCTGGTAGTTTGAAAAGTGCTTAATCAAAAGATGAGATGCTATTCCTCAAGCTTCTATTGAGCTTCTTTGGAACAGTGTAGGAAACTGAGGATACAGAGGTCAGAGTGGGAGTGGGGCAGAGAAGTAAAAAGGCAAGCGATCGGAAATTTGGGGTTATGCTTGTGGTCTGAACAGAGGTTTTTTAGCAAGATCATCACCCAATCTGTGTTTGGTCTTCTAAATGTAGAGGGGACAGCATCATGAGCAGTGAATACAGTATACTGAATTGGAAGAAGTATAAGTAAATCGCTGTTTCACCTGGAAGGAGTGTTTGGGTCCCTTGATGGTGGATCACTGACTATTGGCTAAACATGTGATCCCTCACTGACTCTCTCTTGAACAAGATGATGGTCATTGGGTCTCAGTCATAACTGTAGGAGATGGTAGGGAGCCAGGGATATATCACAGGCAGCAGTGTTGAAGTTCAGACTCACTCCATTCTCCCTCCTGACAGAGCAGGGATAACTGGAATGTAGATAGATGTTGAGACTAAATACAAACTAAAGCATTTCTGCTCCCTTCAATTTCTCCCAGTTGACAAACACTGGTTGGGTTTTAACTCCAGTTGGACAATGTAAATTCTGGAAACTTTGTAGAAATAAACATCTGGAAACATACAGCAACATTTCTAATGTGGTTTCCATTCAGTTCAATGGAGGACGAACCCATTTATGTCAGACTGGAGGTGTTTAATATTTCAATCACTGCTGGTGGAAAGTGGAAACGAGTGGAAGAGACTTTGTTGAGTGCCAAGTGTCATATTGTTTCACGTCTTTGGATAAAAATCTATTGATTGTCTGTGTTCTGGTAATTTTATATTTGACAACCATCGGTAAATTTGTGCCGTCAAAATTTGGACGTTCTCTCCTCAGGTTGAAGGCATGTTGTTCCTTCAATAGAAGTAAAGGAATGGTGAACATACATATGAGAAAATGACAGACAGGAAAAGACGCTCTAGCCTTGCAGCCTGTCCCACGCAGTTGTGATGCTTCACAATACAAATGCTCAGAGTCACATGATCTCCTGAGAGAGACAAAAATAAGATCAATTGGGGAGGAAAAAAAAGCTCAAAAATTCCTTTCAGACCTCGCAAGGTGATCAAAACTAGTCCAGGAGACCCCTACACCAATGGTGAACATTACCAGATGCCTCCCGATTGTACAAGGTGATCTTTATCCCAGTCAGAAACAGATCCGGCTCCTGCTTGAAGGAATTCAGTGAATCAGCTTCCAGTGCACAAGCCTGTGCCACAGGTCAACTATTCTCTGGGAAAAGAAGAACTTTGAAAATCTGACCTAGTCTTGCATTACTTAGAAGAACCACCCAAGTCTGATCTAGATCAAGTCTTACCTCACTTTAGATTGTGATCCCCCTGGTCCTCCCTAAAGCATCCAGCTGAAATAATTCATCTACATAAACACTGCCTAGTCTCTTTTATTTTACAGATGTTAATTGAACCACCCCAAAGTCTACACTTCTCTAAAGTGTAGAGTCCCAGCTCTTTGAGCCCATCTGGGTCACTAAGCTGTTTTGATCTTGTGGCTCTCCTCTGCACCTTTTCAAGTCTCAACGTGAGGAGACGAAAACTGAGCATAGTATTCTAACTGAGGCCTAACCGAGGTCTGGTACGACGACAAAATGGTAAGTTTTATTTTATGGTGAATTGTCCTGTGAATACACCCAATCACCCTAGACCTTTAGCTGTAGCTTCACTGCACTGGTCATGGACCTTTCTTTTATGGTTGACTTTAATTCTCTTCCCTTTAGAGTGTATGTATGACTGGCCCACATACAGCATTATGTTTGACAGTGTTGGTCAGCTCTTGCATTAGAAGAATAGATGCTATGATTCTGAAGAAATGGCTACAATGGTCAGGCTATGTCTTGATGAGCGAATCCTGGAGAAGACTCTGTTATAGCACATTGATAACTGGGAAGAGACTTGGTGGAGGTCAACAACAACTTGTACTTATATAGCATCTTTAATTTAGTAAAACACCCCAAAGTGCTTCACAGGAGCGTTATCAAGCAAAATTTGACACTGAGTCACACAATAAGATATTAGGGCAGACGACCAAAAGTTTGGTCAAAGAGGTAGGTTTTAAGGAGTATCTTAAAAGGTGGAAAGAGAGGTAGAGATGTTTAGGGAGGGAATTCCAGAGCTTCAGGCCATGGCAGCTGTTGACACAACTGCCAATGGTGGAGCACTTAAAATTTGGGACACTCAAGAGGCCAGAATTGGAGGAACATAGATATCTCGGAGGGCTGCAGGGTTGGAGGTGATTGCAGCGATAGGGAGGATTAAGAACAAAGAACAGTACAGCACAGGAACAGGCCATTCGGCCCTCCAAGCCTGCGCCGATCTTGATGCCTGCCTAAACTAAAACCTTCTGCACTTCCGGGGACCGTATCCCTCTATTCCCATCCTATTCATGTATTTGTCAAGATGCCTCTTAAACGTCATTATTGTACCTGCTTCCACCACCTCCCCCAGCAGCAAGTTCCAGGCACTCACCACCCTCTGTGTAAAGAACTTGCCTCGCACATCCCCTCTAAACTTTGCCCCTCTCACCTTAAACCTATGTCCCCTAGTAACTGACTCTTCCACCCTGGAAAAAAGCTTCTGACTATCCACTCTGTCCATGCCGCTCATAACTTTGTAAACCTCTATCATGTCGCCCCTCCACCTCCGTCGTTCCAGTGAAAACAATCCGAGTTTATCCAACCTCTCCTCATAGCTAATGCCCTCCAGACCAGGCAACATCCTGGTAAACCTCTTCTGTACCCTCTCCAAAGCCTCCACGTCCTTATGGTAGTGTGGCGACCAGAATTGCATGCAATAGGCCATGGAGGGATTTGAAAGCAAGCTGAAGACTGCTTAAAAGTGATGTCCATTAGTGGGAATTTTTTCTCAAGATGAGAGTTTGGTGAGAAACAACTCATGAAAGAGCTTCCCACTTCGAGGCCCGTCACATTCCTGATGCTGAATGTAAACAATCTAAGATTCTGAACCTGGTGTATGATCTGGAGTCAACTCCAAGCCAAATTCTCGAGGTGAAAGGTTGACATTCTAAGCTAACGGTCATTAATCAGATGAGGGTTTATGTGGCCTGCTGCCCGCTAGACAGTTAATTAAAAAAGACAAATTCAATCTCCATTTACCACAAGAATCTTAATTCACTAAATTAAAACAATTTGTGATTACTAGGGCACTCCCCTGGGATCAGCCTGCAGAAGATAACCATTAGAGCAGGGACTCCTCCCTGTCGAGTAACATTGAGCTTATTTGGTTGATTGGCTGCTGAAGAATTATTTGAGAGATTGCTGTTCAGAAACACCAGTGAGAATGGTGGGGGATGGGGGGATTGGTGTGGAAGGAGACTTGTGCCAAATTCAGCACTGGCCCTCTCTCTACATTTAGGCAGTGAGAAGTGGACAGCAGTCCTTTGGAGTGAAGCTGTTTACACAAATACCAGGGGCAGGGCACTAAACCCTGCTTAGAGTCAGCACTAACACAGGGGGAGGGAGAATGAGAACATCAGTTACATGGCATTAGGTGGTTAAGAGAGTTTATACCAGGGTGTTCAGATAGGTACATTTCTAGCAAAAGAGAAGAAAGGATTTTTTAATTAGATCACCTTGTCACACCCTCAAGATGTCCCAAAATATTGCACGTCCAATTAATTTCTACAAATGCAGTTGGTATGGTTTAGACAAACATGGTTGCCAATTTATTCACGGCAAGGTCGCACGAACAATGAGTGAGGAGGAAAACTGTTTTGGTGGTCATGGTGGAAGGATGAGTGTTAACCAGGATTTCAGGAGAACTCCCTGCTCTTTCATTCTGCCACTGAAATCATTTAGTAGCTCAGCTGAGTGCCTTGTCCTAATTTTAGGCAGTGTGATGGGGAGAAGGGCATCTGTGATTATATGTTGGAGTAACTCTGTGTTTGAGGAAAAGATAAGGGACTATCTTGGGTACTGCGACTAGAGGGAAGGGTACCAGGGTTATCTGACATCTATGCTCCATATGCTGTCAATTTCATTAGATGAATCTCTACAATATTTCACTGACATCACACCGCCTGAATTAGGCTGGGGTTGGACTGTCTCCAAGTGGATGCGATGTTAGGTGTGCAGAATTTTATTTCTTCATGAGATGCGGGCGAGGCCAATAATCATTGCCAATCCCTAGTTTCCTTGAGGAGATAGTGGCAGGCCTTCTCCTTGAATAGCTGCAGTCCATGTGCTGAAGGTGTCTTCGCAGTGGTGTTAGGTAGGAACGATCTAGAATTTTAAACCAGCTGCGATGATGGGGGCAATTTTAACTGAATCTGCCCATCGAGAAAGAGATGAAATCAAGTGCAAGACTGGTTATTTACCCTATTTGATTCCACTCATCGCTGAAATCAATATTGGGTGAGGTATAAAACCAACATTCCACCTGATCCCGTGGGATTCTGGCCCAGTAAGTTAGGTTAAAGTCACCCCTGATGTGTCTAGAATGCTATGGAACTATGAATGCTAACTCACCTCCTGACTCCCCAAAGCCTGTCCACCATCTACAAGGCACAGGTCAGGCGTGTGATGGAATACTCTCCACTTGCCTGGATGGGTGCAGCTCCAACAACACTCAAGAAGCTCGACACCATCCAGGACAAAGCAGTCAGCTTGATTGGCATCCCATCTACAAACATTCACTCCTTCCACCACCGACGCACAGTGGCAGCAGTGTGTACCATCTACAAGATGCACTGCAGCAATGCACCAAGGCTCCTTCGACAGCACCTTCCAAACCCACGACCTCTACCAACTAGAAGGACAAGGGCAGCAAATGCATGGGAACACCACCACCTGCAAGTTCCCCTCCAAGTCACACACCATCCTGACTTGGAACTATATCACCATTCCTTCACTGTCACTGAGTCAAAATCCTGGAACTCCCTTCCTAACAGTACTGTAGGTGTACCTACACCACATGGACTGTAGCGGTTCAGGCAGGCAGCTCACCACCACCTTCTCAAGGGCAATTAGGGATGGGCAATAAATGCTGGCCTAGCCAGCGACACCCACATCCCATGAATGAATAAAAAAAACATGGGAGCTGCAAAATCTCTTGCATGGAGAATTAAATCTGCGGGAACAGGGATGCAGAGTGCGGATAGGGATGCAGAGATGCAGAAACAGGGATGCAGAGTGCGGATAGGCTGAGGTAATATTCAGCAGCACCAGTATAAATCTGGAGCACAACTTTCCGTAGCAGCAGCAGGAGCAGCTATAAATACTAACCCGCTCTGTCACTGTGTTGATTAACTTTGCGTGATTGATGAAGATAACAGATCCATTCCCCAGGGTGCCAGTGCTGCACTACAGGGCGGTTCAATACTGAATCTTTGAATAAGCAACCGAGACCCAGGGCCCCGGATTAGCACCTAGTGCTGGACCTTCTGGCCTCAGCCTCACCTCAATACAGGAGGCCTGGACCTGGGGGCCCACCAGAGCAACGAGGCCACTTAAGGAAGAGAAAAGAGAGAAAGGAAAATGAGAAAGGAAGGAAGAAAGATCTTACATTTTTATAGCACCTTTCTTTACCTCAGGACTTCCCAACACACTTTACAGCCAATTAAGGACCTTTGAAGTGTAGTCACTGTTGTAATGTAGGAAACGTGGCAGCCACATCATTTAAGTTCTGCGCTATAGGAAAGATATTGAGACAGTGAAAAAGATTCATTTGGATGCTGTCTGGTATAAAGTAGGACAAAAGAAAAGAAAGACTTGAAAAGGGGGCTGTTTTTGTTAGAACTGAGGAGAGTGTTGGGTGATTTGATAGAGGTGTTAGAAATTCTGAAGAGAGGGGACAGAATAGATTGTTTCCAGTGATTGAGGGGTCTACAACGAGGGGAAAGGGATATCAGATTAAATATAAGAGGCTGGAGAGCAGGACACAGGTGTGTAGAATGCTAGTAATTGGAGCAGAGACAATGGACAGGATTTTCCCTGCAGGTTTCTGAACCCCTTTGTCAGGCTCAAATGTGGGCCAGAGGTCTGCACTGCGCTGGAAACAGTCACTCATTATGATTTGCCTCAGGGCAGCCAATTAATGGCCAGAGGGTGGGTTTGCTGTCCAATTAAGGATGATGGGGGGAACTCTCAAAGTTGGAGGGCCAATCAGAGGCCTTTCAGTTTGAAAGGAGCAGTAGGCTGTGATGGCAGGTAGTTAAGGGAGAGGGTGCTTCAAAATGGAGGCACCATCTCTCCAGCTATTTTGAAGTTTAAATAAAAATTCGGTTTTGCAGCCAGGCCACCACTGTTGGTGGGGTGGGCGGTTGAGGAACCCCTCTACAGGGTGGACTGCGGCTGCTGCAGCACCCAGGTAGGCAGGGAAGGCCTCTAGGCCTGCCTGGAGCTCTGGCCCCTTCCTGGTCTGCTGCTGAGAGCTGCCTCCAAGCAGTTAGGCTGGCCCCCACCGCCTGTGGGAACCTGGAGGCCGAATGGAAAATCCCAGTCAGCCTCCTTTCATTGGCCTTAAGTGGGCCTGGAAGAGCCAAAATCTAGCCCCATGTCAACATTTAAGAATGGGTTAGTTAGGTGATTGACGGAAAGGGGGATAAAGGATATGAGAAGGCAGGCAGGCACATGAGAATAGGATACTGTTCATATGGAGGATAAACACCAGCATTGATTTGGTGGGTCGAATGGCCCATTCCTGTGTTGTAGCTCTGTGTAGCAGCTTTGACAGAATGTTAATCTCTCCTGCTGAGCGTGAGCTGCTCTGACATTTCCCATTGATTGTTTGAAATGTGAGCCAGTTGGAGGTTCACAATATGTAAATTTTCCCTAATGAGGGTCTGATTAGTGAGAGCCCCAACATGCAAATAATGAAGGCATTCTCTGCCTGCACAGAATGTAATGTGATATTATGGAAATGTCTGCATGTTTCCTCCAGGCGCTGATCACAGAGAATGTTTGGAATTTCAAAATGGTTTGTACCATCGTTATTCTGGACATGACCTCATCATAATATTTCAAATGCCAATTAACTTTCACAGTACAGATTGTGTACCACAGTGTGATATTTAACTGTCTGTTTACAGTGTGTGAGCTGCACTGACAAGTTTAACCCACCTGAGTACAGTGAGCTTATCATACTGGGATATTTAATATCAGCAGCTCATGATTTTCACAGAACACTTTACTGCTTCCAACCTGTAGTTGTAACACTGCTGGTCAAATTGAGTTCTGACCTGTCCGTGCTAGGGTTGACAACATTGGTTGGGTGGGTTGGGAATATTCCTGGAGATTTCATCACATGACCTCTTGTCTCAATATGCTCCACCCGACACTTGCACCACTGGTCCATCCTCCAGAAGCACTGCCCTCCCATGGCCAATTGGGAAAGGAGCGGCCTCTTTGGTCCTGATTTTCCTTCCGGGGGTGGGAAACAGATGTCAAGACTGTTTCCGGGTCCCGATCCCGACCTCGGGGTGAAACAGTCACAACCCCTGATTTTCACAGGGTGGGTTGCTAATTGGCTAAAGGGCGGGTTGGGTGGCTTTTGTTTTTTTAAATAAACAAATTTGTGGTTCAGCCAATTCTGTAAGAGGTTCCGTTCCCATACCCCCTTACTACAGTTCTTGGACTTTGGGAATTACAAGAACACAGCCAATTAGCAGCAGTGGGGGCAGGAATGAAAGAAGTTCAGAGCTCCCTGAGGTATTGCGAGGTCATGGGTTGAGAAAGGAGGAGTCCATCCAGCTCAGGTGCGCCACCATGGCTCAGGGATTTGAATGTATGAACTCCTCCATTGAGAGAGTGACCTACCTCATTGAGAGCCATATGCAGCAGCACCTGGAATGTATGCAGGAACTGCACACTGAAGTTCACAGGATGCGCACTACAATATGTGGCCTTGACCAATCGGTGATGCTGATAGTGCAGAGATGTTTGGAGGGGATGCCTGTTGTGCCCCAGCTGATGCTTCCCTCCTGTCATCTGCAGTGCCAGCCATTGGCTGAGGGAGTCACCGAGGAGGATGCTATAGTTCACAGGCCGCCATCATCAACATCGGCTACCTTGGCTCCTCTGACTGAGGGAGTATCTGTGCAGCAGGGCCGAGTGATGAAGGCTGCACCTCCATGATGCCAATGCAGCAGCCTCTTTAGGTGGCCCCACTGCCACCTCCATGACGAGGATGGCTGCCATTTGCATCTCAGTCGCAAGCTAAGAGAAGTGAGCAGGCTGCCTACACCTCATCCGATGCCACAAGGGGAGCACCACGTAGACATGGATGAGAGTTGAGGCCACTGCATCGGCCAGAGCACTGAGTGGGTCACCTGGTTATCTATTGTCGGTAACTGTGCACTTTTAGTCTTTTTGAGAACTGTGTAAATATTGATACATGAAGCCAGATGTGTATTAATGGTGCTACATCAAAAGAGGGATGAAATGTGAAAGGGAGCAAGGGCCCGTGAACGGTGACAGTGAAACCTCTGGGCAGATGTGCATCCTTGAGCTGTTTGAGTCTGCGGCTCCAACAGAAATGTTCTCATAGGCAGATCAAAGCAAATTTCATACCACGCCGTTCCTCCTGGGTTAGAGGAGCTCAGCGGTACCATCCCTGATGTTAATGGCATCCCGACGAGCCCTGCAGCCGGGGCACCTCTGTGTTCTGCATCTTCTTCCTCCTCCTCTTCCACATCCTGCTCCTCCTCTTCCTCCGATGAACTGTGTTCATCCAGTGCTTCACCATCTTTAAGGTCCACAGCTCTCTGGACAGCCATGTTATAGAAAGAGCAGCAGAGCATCACCATGCGTGAGACCCTTGTAGAAGTGCATTGTAGGGCTCCACCAGGCACCGGAACCTCATCTTCAGAAGCCCAATGTCCTGCTCAATGGCTGCCCTAGTCAGCAGATGGCTGCGGTTGTAGTACCTCTGTGCCTCTAAATCAGGATCTTGTAGAGGGGTGAGTATCCATCTTTTAAAGGAATATCTTTTGTGCCCGAGAATCCATCCACGGAGTTTGAGGGGTGGAATGAATAGCTGTGGCATCCTGGACTAGCAGAGGATGAAGGAGTCACGGCAACTGCCAGGAAAGTGAGTGCACATATGCAGGAAGCAGACCAGTTGAGCGTTGAGGGAGTGGAAGCCCTTCCTGTTGATGAATCTCATTGGGCGCTTAGTCAGTGCCTTGATGGCTAGCTGGGTGCAGTCGATGGTGTCCTGCGCCTGGGGGAATCCAGTGATGGAGGCAAAACCCACTTCCCTGTGTGCCTGCGAGGCACCATCTGTCTGGAATTGAATGCACTGTCCAGCTTTTGCAAAAAGGGCATCAGTGACCTGTGAGACACTACTAAGGTCCACAGCTGATCTTTGGAAGGAGCCAGAGGCAAAAACGTTCAAGGCCACAGTGACTTTGATGGCTACTGGCAGCGTATGGCGAATGGTGCTGTGAGGTGTGAGGTCTTCTCTGACGAGGGCACAAATCTCTGTGACCATCTGCCTGAAGAGCTGCAATCTCCCGCAGCACTGGTTCTTGGTCATTTCAAGGTAGCTCCATCTTCAGCAGTAAATCCCATGCTGAGGGTATGGCCTCTGTGTCCCTCTCCTCTGCTTTCCTGATGCACAGAGCTCTGCCCTTCCTACAGAGGATGTTGCTCTTCATCGTCACTGGACCCGAAATCTGAGAGTTGCGCTCCCATTACCAGCTTCTTTGTTCTTATTCTTTTCATGGGATGTGGGTGTCGCTGGCAAAGCCAGCATTTGTTGCCCATCCCTAATTCCCCTGACAGCTGAGTGGCTTGCTAGGCCATTTCAGAGGGTAGTTAATAGTCAACCACTTTGCTGTGGGCCTGGAGTCACATGTAGACCAGACCAGGTAAGGATTTCCTTCCCTAAAGGGGATTAGTGAACTAGATGAGTTTTTATGGCACCATTACTGAGAATAGCTTTCAATTCCAGATTTTTATTAATTAATTGAATTTAAATTCCACCGGCTTCCATGGTGGGATTTGAACCTGTGTCCCCAGGGCATAAGCCTAAGCCTCTGGATTACTAGTTCAGTGACATGACCACTATGCCACCACCTCCCCTTACTTGTGCATGGTTGGCCTGCCTATTGTGATTGACAGCCTTGTCTCCTCCTAAACTGCCCCCACAATGCCAGGAGGGTGACAACCCTGAGTGCTGCCCGAGCGCTTACTGACCATTCTCCCTGCAACCTGCACTGACCGATGGCACGTGTGTGTCAATGGCCAAGTCCCCTCTATGCCATTCTGAATGTCATGTGGCCCACCTAATTCCCTGGGCAGTCCATGACTGGCTCCCCGCAGTGTATCCACCTCCATGCACCTGATCTGCCTCAGACCAGCATGCAGCCCATGCACCCTTGCCAAAATCTGAAAAAGGCCTTTAACGAGTTCGTATTGAGCTCTTTAACAAGCTTAATGACTGTTATTGCCGGATTGGGCAGGTTCTGAGATGCCCTCCTCCACCCTTGTGAAACATGCTGGTGTGAGGAATGGCGATGGGAAAACAGCACTCTGCCAATACAGGTATTTTCATCTAATGCCCGCCTCCATTCCCACCTTCACTGGGGCCTAAAAATCCTGCCCTTTGTCGCCAACTGGATTAATCTTGGACTGTTGGTGAAACAGCACTTTTCCCCCCTCTCCAATATTTTTATAACGAGTAAATGCGAGCGTTCAAAGAAAATGAAAACCCCCACAATTTTGTTTTAATGGCCCTCACATTTTTCTCCCAGGTTTGTTCACAGCAGCGTCTTGGAGACTCCAGAACAATCGTGGAGGGTTGGCCACTCTAGTCCATGCAGCAGCTCTGATTGAATTATGTTACACAGAATTGACAGCACAGAAACAGGCCATTCAACCCGACAGCTCCACATGAGCCTCCTCCCATGCTACTTCATCTAACCCTAAAAGCATATTCCCTTCCCCTTCCTGTACGTATTTAGCTTCCCCTTAAATATTTATGGGGTAGTGTACACAGGATCTGGAACACTGCATCTGAAAAGGTGGTAGAAGCTGATTCATAAATAATTTTAAAAGGGAGTTGGACAGGTACTTGAGGATAAGGAACTCACAGGTTTTCAGGGTGGGGATGGTGGGGGGGGGAGGGTGAAACTGGGGATCACCAACCAGGACTGCTCTTTCAAAGAGCCAGCACAGGCATGATGGGCTGAATGGCCTCCTTCTGTGCTGTAAGTTTCTATGGTTTTTGAAATCTACCTATGCTATTTGCCTCAGCTACACCTTGTGGAAGCGAGATCCCCACTCTCAGCACTAAGGTAACGTGCACAGTTATGAGGCAGTGAGGTGGAACCCTGTAATCTCCTTGTATCCTGCTGAATGCTCGCTCTGTTGACAAATGAGGACATCAGCTCCTTACGTCTTCTGACGAGTCCAATGTTTGCTGTAAATTTCAGTGGAATGATCCAGAACAAACTGGAACACAGTTCTGAAATTACAAGCAATTTTGCTGTCACTGTTTCACGCAGAGCGATTCTGTTGATGAGTGTCAGGCCCCTTGCCTGCTCTCTGTCATTATTTATGCCCTCACTGACATTTATCTTCTTACACCTCAAGTCACACTTGTTGATCACCAGCGGAATCAGCAGTGCAATCAGGAAATATTTAAACTGCGCAGCAATTCCAAGAGCCTCAATCACAGGCTGGGTGACAGGAAGTCACAACTGGAAACAGACTGAAATCAACGGCAGCCAATTCATACTCAGCAAGAACCCTTCCTGCCATGAAATTCGCTGCCACTTAGCAGTAACTCACAGCAGATAATAGCAAGAGTTTAATATTGCGCAATTTAAAAAACTTTTCTTCGCAGTTTCCATTCTTCATGTGAGTATGGACAATGAGTGTCAGCAAGCGACACACTGTGGGGCCACTGTATCTCATCCAATCCTGTCCATATTGCACATTTAAAGCTACAAGTCCTATTATGCTTCCATAAGAAATTTTCAGAAATCTAATGTTATGTTCAAGGATTCTAAAAGGTGAAACGGTTCAGGGAAGGAAGTTTGCACTGTCCTTCATAGAATCATACAGCACAGGAGGCCATTCGACCCATCATGCCTGTGCCAGAGCTGTCTCTAGCCTCCTGAATCCAACTGCTTCACACACACACTCCTACCATTGGTCACCCGACATGTCCATCCTCGCCTTCCTACGCCCAATTGGAAAAGTGAATAGTCTTTTCATTGCCTGACTGGATGATCCTTCATTGTCAGTCAACAGCCTTTTTCCACCATGTTGGATTTTTCTATAATAAACAAAAGGGTTGAAAGAATTATTTTTGGATTTGTCCCTGTGACCTTTCTCCCAAGTTCTACTCGCTGTAGTGTCCAGGAAATTAGCCTTTAATTCCTGTAGTCTCTTGAACAATTTTGGAGGGATGGCAACCTTACTTTAATAAATGAAAACTGTTATTTCGGATGCAGGTCGCTATGCAGACATAGAGATTCCACTGTTAAAATGTCCACACTTCCTCATAATGTCAATGCTCTAACATGACATAGAGTTAATGTTAAGACTTACATATCAAGGATCCCTATAACTGCATCACATGAAGCTGTGTTAGCTTTTCCCAACAAATCACTCAGGAGGCTTGCCAGAAAAGAAAATTGTCCACTATTTTCGTCTCTGTAATTAAAATTCCTAATGCTTAAATTAAGAATTTTTAAAAGAATCAAAAAATTACATTTTTCACAATAACATGATTTGTTTCCTATAAATTTCAGAAAACGTATTAAGCTGAGAGAGAAAAAAATCTTTCCTCATTGTAATTTGAGTTACTTTTTGAATAATAATTTGAACAAATAGAAATCCTCTATTATAAGAACTTAAGAACATAAGAAATAGGAACAGGAGTAGACCATATGGCCACTCAAGCCTGTCCTGCCTTTTAATATGACCATGGCTGACCTTCTGCCTCATCTCCACTTTCTTACCCACTCCCCATATGCCTTGATTCCCTGAGAGACCAAATATCTGCCTATCTCAGCCTTGAATATGCTCAATGATGGAGCATCCACAACCCTCTGGGGTAGAGAATTCCGAAGATTCACAACCCTTTGAGTGAAGAAGTTTCTCCCTCATCTCAGTCCTAAATGATGGGCCCCTTATCCTGAGACTGTGCCCGTGTTCTAGATTCCCCAACCAGGGGAAACGACCACTCAGTGTCTACCCTGTCAAGCCCCTTTAGAATCTTGTATGTTTCAATGGGATTACCTCTCATTCTTCTAAACTCCAGAAAGTACATGCCCAATTT
The DNA here is from genome assembly GCF_036365525.1 of Heterodontus francisci. Taxonomy (NCBI): domain Eukaryota; kingdom Metazoa; phylum Chordata; class Chondrichthyes; order Heterodontiformes; family Heterodontidae; genus Heterodontus; species Heterodontus francisci. The sequence goes on along the minus strand of NC_090392.1, from coordinate 79,058,262 downwards.
ACTCAGCCTCTCATCATAGGTCAACCATTTCATCGCAGGAACCAATCTAGTGAACCTTCGCTGTAATGCAAGTATATCTTTCCTTAGATATGGAGACCAAAACTGTGTATAGTACTCCAGGTGTGATCTCACCAAAGCAATTGTAGTAAGACTTCCTTATTCTTGTACTCCAATCCCCTTGAAATAAAGATCAACATGCCATTTGCCTTCCCAATTATTGCTGTGCCTGCATGCTAGCTTTCTGTGTTCCTGGTACGAGTATATCCAGGTTTCTCAGAACGTCAATATTTAGAAGTTTCGCGCCTTTTAACAAAATTCTGCTTTTCTATTCTACCAAAGTGAATAACCTCACACTTCCCCACATTATACTCCATCATTCACCTTGTTGTCCACTCACTGTTTTTGTCTCTTTTTAGACTGTATTTTGTTAACAAAAAATGTAAACATTCTTATTACTGATCCTTGTGAAAGAGAAAAGAGAGCAATAGAAAGTGAAAACTGATGTCTAGACTGAGAGTGTCTATTCCAGCTAATTTGAGTCCTTTTTACAAACCAACACTATTAAGTTGAACCTTGAAAGCAAAAACAAACTTCTGAGAGAAATGGATATATGGGGACAGTAGGGGGTAAGTAAGAGGAGGAAAGTAATAGGTTGCAGGTGGGGTGAGGAGCCTTTGGACTTCTTACCACCCATCTTTAAGAATGAATGGGAGTGGATGGAGGATTAATTGTGAAAAGGAAGGAGTGGATAGGATTTTGAGTAGCTCAAAGGGGAAAAGATAGGAGTAGCAATGAGACTGAGGGATGATAGCAAGGGGAGGGAGCTAATAAGGCCAAGGAATAGGGGATATGATGGAAGCAAGGGATGGGGGAGCATAATAGATGGGGAGGGATGGGAAGGAAGATGCTAAAGACTGCAGGCCACATTTTCTCCATTCTTTTGGGCCTCCTTATCTCGAGAGACAATGGATACGCGCCTGGAGGTGGTCAGTGGTTTGTGAAGCAGCGCCTGGAGTGGCTATAAAGGCCAATTCTGGAGTGACAGGCTCTTCCACAGGTGCTGCAGAGAAATTTGTTTGTTGGGGCTGTTGCACAGTTGGCTCTCCCCTTGCGCCTCTGTCTTTTTCCCTGCCAACTACTAAGTCTCTTCGACTCGCCACAATTTAGCCCTGTCTTTATGGCTGCCCGCCAGCTCTGGCGAATGCTGGCAACTGACTCCCACGACTTGTGATCAATGTCACACGATTTCATGTCGCGTTTGCAGACGTCTTTATAACGGAGACATGGACGGCCGGTGGGTCTGATACCAGTGGCGAGCTCGCTGTACAATGTGTCTTTGGGGATCCTGCCATCTTCCATGCGGCTCACATGGCCAAGCCATCTCAAGCGCCGCTGACTCAGTAGTGTGTATAAGCTGGGGGTCTTGGCCGCTTCAAGGACTTCTGTGTTGGAGATATAGTCCTGCCACCTGATGCCAAGTATTCTCCGAAGGCAGCGAAGATGGAATGAATTGAGACGTCGCTCTTGGCTGGCATACGTTGTCCAGGCCTCGCTGCCGTAGAGCAAGGTACTGAGGACACAGGCCTGATACACTCGGACTTTTGTGTTCCGTGTCAGTGCGCCATTTTCCCACACTCTCTTGGCCAGTCTGGACATAGCAGTGGAAGCCTTACCCATGCGCTTGTTGATTTCTGCATCTAGAGACAGGTTACTGGTGATAGTTGAGCCTAGGTAGGTGAACTCTTGAACCACTTCCAGAGCGTGGTCGCCAATATTGATGGATGGAGCATAATCCATTAGAAAATGCAGCCTGCAACACTCTGTTCTTTTCTCAATCACATCACACCGGGCTACTCCTTACCTGTATCCCTGAATAAAAAGAAGAAAAAGATAGAGAAAAAAGACGCATGAGGATTAGAGAGTGAAAAGAGATAGGGAGAGAGGAAGGGAAGAGAATGAGACTGACAAAGGCAGAAGAGGAAAGACAGAGAGAAGCAGTAACATGAATACAACAGGTCCAACTCACTACTGCATAGGATGGCACTGTCTAACCGAGCGTTCAATAGCTGCCTCACGTTGATTGGTGCCCAACACCTCATAACAGTAACAAGAGTCCCTTCCTGTCTCTGTTTACATCTAAGCTTCCAAAAATTCCCTTGTCTGTCTCACTTTCTCTAAGCAGCTTTGAGCAGACTGTTTGTAACTCTTTGCTGGTACACTTTTCAAATTAAAGCTGACTTATTAGAAGTTAAGAATCAATTTCATGCTCTTTGCTCTTGATAAATCACTGATGCTGTTGCTTGTGTTTCTATCGGCACAGGGCAGCTGGTAATCTGAAAGGAATCAGTTTTACCATCACTCTGATATATCACCCTTCCAACAGAGAGCTGGGATAAGACTGTGCCTCAGTCCTGAGGCTGTGTGTGTGTGTTTGTGCGCGTGTATGTGTGTGTGATATTATCACATCTGTATCCTGAGGAGAGTGACTGCTAACTAATTTTCATAGTTTGCCAAATCTCTCCACAGTTCAGAGATATGATTACCTCTCTGGCTGAGACACTCTCTCTTTCCAGTGATGAACTGGAAACTTTAAGAAATGATTGAGACAGGAAGGTGCCTGTCCTCTCCGTGAGCACAGCGCAGAGTGAAAGTTATCTGATAGCAATCATTACTGATTGAGAACCGGTGAGTAGAGCTAACAGCTCCTCTGTCACTTCAACAGTGACTCACTGGAAACGTTTAGGAGCTTCTTGTGGCCAGCTTTGTCTATGCCTAAATGAAGTACCTGTTTATTGGAGATATCTGAGTAGAGAGAAACATAAATGAAAGTACGGGCTCCAAAAATGATTGAAAATAGAGTATATCTGAGAGTAACTGAGGAGGCAGCAAAGAGACTGCAAAGGGATATAGACAGGTTTACTGAGTGGGCAAGAAGGTGGCAGATGGTGTATAATGTGGGGAAATGTGAAGTTATCCATCTTAGTAGGAAGAATAGAAAAGCAGAATATTTTTTAAAGGTAGAGATTAGCAAATGTTGGTATGCAGAAGGATTATACATGAATCATGGAAAGTTAACATGCAAGTACAGGAAACAATTAGGAAGGCAAAATAAAAGCAAAATACTGCGGATGCTGGAAATCTGAAATAAAAACAAGAAATGCTGGAACCACTCAGCAGGTCTGGCAGCACCTGTGAAAAGAGAAGCAGAGTTAACGTTTCGGGTCAGTGACCCTTCTTCGGAACTGACAAATATTAGAAATGTCACAGGTTATAAGCAAGTGAGGTGGGGGTGGGGCAAGAGATAACAAAGGAGAAGGTGTAGATTGGACAAGGCCACATAGCTGACCAAAAGGTCACGGAGCAAAGGCAAACAATATGTTAATGGTGTGTTGAAAGACAAAGCATTAGTACAGATAGGGTGTAAACAGACTGAAGATTGAACAGCAGCAAGTGCAAACATGAAAAAAAACAGTGGGTAAGCAAACTGAACAAACGAAGATGAAATGAAATAAATGCAAAAAAAAAAGATTGTAAAAAATGTAAAAAAGAAAAAAAGGAAAAATAACTAAAAATGAAAGTAAAATGGGGGGCTGTCATGCTCTGAAATTATTGAACTCAATGTTCAGTCCGGCAGGCTGTAGTGTGCCTAATCGGTAGATGAGATGCTGTTCCTCGAGCTTGCGTTAATGTCCACTGGAACACTGCAGCAATCCCAGGATAGAGATGTGAGCATGAGAGCAGGGGGGAGTGTTGAAATGGCAAGCAACCGGAAGTTCAGGGTCCTGCTTGCGGACTGAGCGAAGGTGTTCCACAAAGCGGTCACCCAGTCTGTGTTTGGTCTCCCCAATGTAGAGGAGACCACATTGTGAGCAGTGAATACAGTATACTACATTGAAAGAAGTACAAGTAAATCGCTGCTTCACCTGAAAGGAGTGTTTGGGGCCTGGGATAGTGAGGAGAGAGGAGGTAAATGGGCAGGTATTACACCTCCTGCGATTGCAGGGGAAGGTGCCATGGGACGGGGACGAGGTGGTGGGGGTAATGGAGGAGTGGACCAGGGTGTCATGGAGGGAACGATCCCTTCGGAATGCTGACAGGGGAAGGAAGGGGAAGATGCGTTTGGTAGTGGCATGACGCTGGAGGTGGCGGAAATGGCGGAGGATGATCCTTTGGATATGGAGGCTGATGGGGTAGAAAGTGAGGACAAGGGGAACCCTGTCACGGTTCTGGGAGGGAAGGAAAGGGTTGAGGGCAGAGGTGCGGGAAATGGACCGGACACGGTTGAGGGCCCTGTCAACAACAGTGGGGGGGATTCCTCGGTTGAGGAAAAAGGAGGTCATATCAGAAGCACCGTCATAGAAGTTAGCATCAGAGCAGATGCGTCTGACGGAGAAACTGGGAGAATGGAATGGAGTCCTTACAGGAGGTAGGGTTTGAAGAAGTGTAGTCGAGGTAGCTGTGGGAGTCGGTGGGCTTATAATGGATATTAGTAGACAACCTATCCCCAGAGATGGAGACAGAGAAGTTGAGGAAGGGAAGGGAAGTGTCAGAGATGGACCATGTAAAGGTGAGAGAAGGGTGGAAATTAGAAGCAAAGTTGATGAAGTTTTCCAGTTCGGGGCGGGAGCAGGAAGGCAAAATATATGTTGGCCTTTATTGTAAGGGTGTTGAAGTATAAGAGGAAGGAATGTTTCTGCTATTGTACAGGGCTTTGGTGAGACCACATTGGAAGTACTGTGTACAGTTTTGGTCTTCGTAGTCAAGGAAGGATATATTTGCCTTAAAGGGGGTGTTATAAATAAAAACAGAAAATGCTGGAAATACTCAGCAGGTCTGGCAGAATCTGTGGAGAGAGAAACAGTGTTAACGTTTGAGGTCGATGAACTTTCATCCAGCATTTCCTATTTCTGTTTTTATTTCAGATTTCCAGCATCTGCAGTATTTTGCTTTTGTATTCGGGGTGTAGCAAAGGTTCACTTGATTCCTGGGATGAGACAGTTGTCCTATGAAGAGAGATTGACTACAATGGGCCTATATATGCTTTTGGTCTAATATTTTGATCTAATATCTCCATATGTGGCTCGCTGTCATATTTTGTTTTATAATGCTCCTGTGAAGCACCTTGGGACAATTTATTACATTAAAGGCACTATATAAATATAAATTGTTTTTGTATATTCTCTGGAGTTTAGAAGAATGAGAGGTGATCTGATTGAAACGTCGAACACTCTTAGAGAGTTTGACAGGGAATTTTCTGAGAGCCTGTTTCCTCCTGGCAGGAGAATCTAGAACTGGGAGACACAGAGTCAGGATAAGTGGTTGGCCATTTAGGGGACTGAGATGAGCAGAAATTTCTTCATTCAGAGGGTTTTGATGCTTGTTCAGTAGGACAGGAAACTGGAGTTGAGATCAGCTATGATCTTACTGAATGGCGAAGGAGGCTCAACAGGCCGTATGACCCACTCCTGCTCCTCAAAGTACTCTTGAGAATTCCATATACTATTAAGGCTGACAGGTTAACAAATATTGATGCAGTAAATGAAATGAAAATTAGTTCTTCAAAAATGATCTCAATCCCAATACTGAATTCTGTTACTCCTGTCAACATCTGGACCAACGAAGATAAAACAGCAAAAATTAAATAAATCCCTGTAGAGTCCTGAGGCACTGCGACTTTTATTGTACAATGATTGATATCGGCAGTTCGCATTAAGACAGGAACAATTTCCCAGATGTTCAGACCTCGGTGAAATATTCTGGTTATATTCGTTAAGGATATTTACAACTCAACAGAAGTTTGGGCTGAGACTTGAAGTGAGTAGGCAGGATTTCCAGAGAAGAATTGGAGGGCACGGGAAGAGCAGCAGGAGTTCAAAAGTGGGAAATTTAATACATTATTAAGTGAACTTGGCTTGAAGTCCTTAAAGAAAGTCTACAAAGGGTTACCTCATAAAATGCTCATAAGGTCATCATTTAAATAGTTCAGAAGAGGGAGATTTTTGAAAACTGAATTTTCAACAACAATAATAGCAATCCATTCTTGAAGCACATTATTTTTGATTAACAACATAGACTCTTCACCATACTGAATGTGCTGTCTCTCACAGGTGTTTGTCGGTAAGGACGACAGAACAGAAAAGCACAACTGTCAATGAATTTACACATCCATCATTTCTGTGATATAAGCTTTAGTATTCAATCTCCAGTTTCTTTTGGAAAAAGCAAATAAACTCTTAAATCTTCACATAATGAGGGTCAGACCTTGCGCCCTTCAATCTCTGTTGATACACAGATTGCTTCAAAATTTTGCAAGGTGCACATGCTCAGAATCCACAGATGTGGTTGAAAGTCTGGACAACTGTTACAAGGTAAAAAGTGAAATCTAATCGAGATCCAGGCTGAGATTGAAGGAAGGAAAGAATGAATTAAGGGATGAAGGAAGAAGGAGCAAAAGTAGGAAAAGAAGAAAGCAAGCTTCCCAAAGTTCTTTACAGCCAATGACGTACTTTTGAAGTGTAGTCACTATTGTAATGTAGGAAATTACAATGGGAAAATGTAATCATGTTACAGTGAAAGTTATAATCACCTGAGTTTTTAAAATTTTGTTTAAAACCTTATTTTGGCCATTATAAATTTCAATTAGACAAAATGGCAGAAATATCTTTTTCTAAAAAACATTTTGAATGATTTGCTTGGCCCATCAATAAAGAATTACAGGTAAATATTTACATAGGAAACATTTGTTGACATAACAAGTTTTCAAAACATCATGATAGCAGGAAGTAAAGTCTGTGGACAGGACATTCGCAAACTGTTCACTGACCTACTTGAATATAGATTATTATTATAACCCTTTGTACTAAAAATTCCTTCTCACTACCCTTCTTGCTAACTTCCTGGTGTTTGACGTGTGTCTTCTGATATTTGAAAATTTTGCTTGGAATTAATTAGGTCATTTCCCTTCGCAATGCTGAAAACTGCAAACCAGTCAACTCAAAACTTCTTAATATCCCATGAAACATTCCACAGGCCAAGGGCTGCTAGAGCCAAAGGTTGCTCGAGTCAAGGGGAACGCTCCATGATGGAGACATGCTTGAGTGATTAGTGGATACATGCAGAGAGTTGAATATGCTACAGTTTTGTTAATTATATCTGGAGATCAGACAGTATTTAGGTAGAGAACTGTTTCAGAAGATTAAATGAGTTCGGTAGAATCAATGATAAAGCGAGATGGTAAATGGACTGTAGAAATAGGCTAAATTAAAGAATCCATGAAAGGGGAAACTGCAAATGGGCTGTGCAAGAAGCAGGACTGATGGGCTGAGTGGTGCTTTCTCATTGCTTCCTTATCTTCGAGTCTTGAAAATATATGAAGAGAAGCCAACAGAACTTATTGGAGAAAACAAGATTGAGGGGGTAACACTGCATCTTAAAAAATGGTGAAAAGTATGGATTGTGCAGGTAGTTTTCCTTAGACTGTGAGCACAGAACCAGAGTATAGGAGCAGAAAATGGAAACAAGATGAAAGATCATGGCAGTTTACTCCTGCACTTTCTCACTTGCCAGCTCTCAATTCTCTATCTTCCCTTGTCTCTTTAGAGAGAGGCAGTAGGATACATGGGCTTGAAATGAGTCCTTCACTAAGATATAAAATTGAGAGCATGCTTATTATATATGGCACATAGTTATATTAGATACATTTAATTACAATTAATATTAGGTATTTGACATACAACAATTTGCAAGGAAAAGAAAACATTTCATCAACATATATCAGTGATTCCTCAATACAAATATCTTATGTAAAAAGACCAATAATGTATTCAATAAACATCTCCTTATTAACACATCAGTGAATTGCTTTTTAACGTAACTTAAATGTGCATTTAATTAAAATGATAAGAGGATATAATCAACATATTTCATGTCACTTTGTTGGGAACTGGTTCATACCATGCCAGGCAAAAAGTATTACAATTCTATAGAGCTCATTAACATGGAATTAAAATAACTAGACAAAGAAACAGGGCCTCTCCCACAGCACCATGTGACAAAAACTTCCCTCTGCTTGTTTCAAACTCTCAGTTCTATTTCCTACTCTGTCTGTATGCAGCTGGGAAGAGGGTTCTAGGAAAATAGTAGAGGCAGGCTTTGGGAACACTGGGGAAGGTTCTGTGATCCTAGGGATGGTGATCCCATAATCCTGGAGATTAGAGGCTGGATCTCGGATCAGGGAGTATTGAGAATGAAGTCTAGGCATTTGTGGGCACTGTGAGGAGCTCCCAGTAGCTGAGAGGGGGGATATTTAGTGTCCAGATAGTTTTTGGGGTGTTGTTGCTGGACATAGTGATGGCACAGGAAAGTGTAATCACTCGTCATCAACAACAACAACTTCAGTAGCCTGAGCCCCAAGTTCTGGAATTTCCTCTATAAACCTCTTCATCTCTCTACCTCCTTTTAAAACGTTCCTTATAATCTACCTCCACCTCTCCTTATATGGCACAGTGTCAAATTTGATTTACTAACACACCTGTGAAGCACCTTGGGGTATTTTACTCCATTAAAGGTGTTGTATAAATGCAAGTTTTTGTTTACATTTGTTTGATACAACAGAGTGGCTTGCTAGAACACGTCAACCAGGTTGGTGTTGGACTGGAGTCACATGTAGGCCAGATCCGATACAGAGAGCAGGTTTCCTTCCCGAAAGGACATTAGTGAACCAGTTGTGTTTTACAAGGTCTTTTTCGAGGTCACCTTTCGTCTCTGCCTCTAGGTAGTTTAAAGATGGCATTCTGGTTAGGGTCCTTCTTTCTGGGATGGGTCTCTCTTCTTTCTGGCTTTCCACAGAAAATGTCTGTTATGAAAAACTCCCTACCACAGTCTTGCCTTCTGTCAGGTGACCCGAGTTTCTCTCCCATTATGTTTCATAAATGATGTTTGATGATGTGGCCATTGTTAGAGAATGGGTTTGGACTGTTGCTCATCTCTATGCCATCTTGATAAAGTGGCATTTTTTCACACCCATTATCCTGAGTTTGAGTCTGGAGTCTCCATGTCTACCAAATTATTGTTACTCGTACTGATATTGGCTTTTTATTTGGATTGAGTTCAAATTCTCAAATGGCCAAGCTGAGATTATGAATTCACGTTTTCTGCATTATTAGTCTAGTAACATGAGCACTACACCACAGTATGTATGTATGTTATATTATACATTATACACTGAATATGGGCTTCCATCTAATAAATGTATACCCATCTTATATTAACAGTCAGTGGAATGCTAGTGTTGGTGAGCTGCTATTATAGGACTGTATATTGTGAAGGACAGACAGTTACCGGAGCTGTTGATATGCAAATCGACTGTGGAGAAGGTATAACTCAGAGCTATTTTTAAACTCAGTGAATGTCAGTCTGATTATGGGAAATGTTGGGGGAAGTTAAATGCTCTCACAGTTAATGTAGGGTGCTGGTTACACATGGCACAACAGCTCCAACTAAAGGCCCAGAGGCAATACAGCAGCAGGAGCTTCAGATTTCGGGAGAAATAAAATATATTTAAGGTGGGGGCTTCGCACTGACAACAACAACAACCTTCACTGATATAGCACTTTTAACACTGTGTTACAGACAGGTGGGAAATGATAGGGATGATTTCCACGTTTCACCTCTCAACTGACAGTGCAGTTTTATTAGAATTGTGTTTTAAACCTTGAGCGTTTTAATGGTCAAAAAACAAATGACAGGTTTTCTCGTAGGTTTAAAGAAAATTAAATGTTTATTAAAAAATGCCTGAAAATATTTGCAACATCACCCACTCACACACAAACGTACACACGCAAGACAAGACAGAGATTAAAAGATAGCATGCATTTAGGTCTGATGGTTTTAAACAGAGTTGGTTGTGAAACCTTGCTTGTTTTGCCAGGAGGAAGATTTAAGAGTGGCACAGGCCTGTTTTCCCTTTTTCCTCATTCACTGAAGTCAATCTTTGGAAAGTTTCAGGTGGACAGATGCTTTGCTGCAGACATTTTTGGTTAAATCTCAGTCACAGTTCAATGACAAAAAAAATCCTGTTAGAATTTCTCAGGTAGGGAGATTCAAGGTCACCTTTTGTCTCTGCCTCTAGGTCGTTTAAAGATGGTATTCTGGCAGGGTCCTTCTTTCTGGCTTCTGGCTTTCCACAGAAAATGTCTGTTATGAAAAACTCCCTACCACAGTCTTGTCTTCTGTCAGGTGACCCAAGTTTCTCTCCCATTGTGTTTCATAAATGGTGTTTGATGATGTGGCCATTGTTAGAGAATGGGTTTGGATGTTGCTCATCTCTATGAGCTAGGTTTTAAGGAGCGTCCTAAAGGAGGAAGAGACTCATGGTCAAACAGGGCACCGAGGTTGTGAATGGTCTGGTTCAGCCTCAGACAGTTGCCAGGGAGAGGGATGGAGTTGGTAGCTATGGAACAGAGTTCGTGGCTTCGGTCTTCTCAATGTTTGATTGGAGGAAACTTCTGCTCAGCTAACACTAAATAATGGACAAGCAGCATGACGAATCAGAGGCAGTGTATAATCCGGCATCAGTCAAACAAGGCAGCATATTCCAACTTGCAAAAAAAACTTGTCAGTTCCAGTTTCAAGAAGTGAAGCTCAGTCACTGGAAGTGGAGAGATGTCTGTTGTGTGTATGTGCATGTGTTCAAACAATGAAGAGGCTGACAACACAGGGAATCTATCGTGGGAACAATTAAACTTACTGCATTAAGTTCGGAGGAGTACAATGAGATCCATCTCTCTCAAATTACAGCTTCCAAAATACTTTAAAACTTCACAACTATGCCATCAGACTGGAAGAATCTGTAATGTGTGCACAAAGGAATTAGTGGGTACACTTTGTGATCACATCAGGAAATGTAAAAGACAAAACATATTTAATCAGTCCCATATGAAAGCATTAGAAAGTAAAGGCCTTTGAATAAAGGCAGTATTTGTGATCTTCCAATATCACAGTAGCACTTAGCTCTGACTCCAATATCTTGCCATAATCTAATTCTGTGGGCTCTCTCCCAAGTGGCCAGCAGTTTATTCCTTAATTAGTCTTCCCTGAACTGACTGACGAACTGCACTCTTGTCATAATTGCCACATACCTGCCAAAGGGCGACATTCGTCCCGGATTCTCGACCCTTTGCACATTAATATAGAGATCTACAGTACTCAGATACCACGGGGTAATAAATAATACATGGATTTTTAAAAGAAGACTTGCTGTGAACAGGTGATAATAATCCCTGCATTTATACAGCCCCTTTCCAGTGCAAAAACATCTCAAAGCACATCATGAAATGAATTACTTTTAAATTCCAAAACCTCTTCTGGATAGGGACAGCATGGCTCAGTTTGTAGCACTCTTGTCTCTGAGTCAGAAGGCTGTGGGTTCAAGGTCCACTCCAGAGATTTCAGCAGAAAACTCAGGCTGATACTCCAGTGCAGCACTGAGGGAATGCTGTGTCATTGAGGTGCTGTCTTTCAAATGCATTGTTAAATCTGAGGCCCTGTCTGCTCTCAGCAGTAGACGTAAAGGATCCCAAGGTATTATTTCAAAGAATAGTAACTAAGTTCTTCCTGGTATTATGGCCAATATTTATCCCTCAATCAACATCACTTAAAAAACTGATCTGGTCATTATTGTGTGGGATCTTGCTGTGTGAAAATTGGCTATTGTGTTTCCTACATTACAACAGTGTCTACACTTCAAATGTACTTCATTCGGGATAAATGTGCTTTGAGACGTCTTTAGGTTATGAAAGGTGCTATAGAAATGCAAGTCTTGCTTTCTTTCTTGTAGGTTAATGCAGTCATTTGTAATGTCTCTCAGGACTGGAGTGAGGTTTTTCTTTTTTTTCTGACTGGATGGTTGTTTTGGAGAGATCAGTTGTATACACTGTGCAAGCTTCCTGTGTGTCACTCTAACAGTCTCCAAGTTAAAATCCTGTCTGTAAAACTAGACAAAAATCTTCCAAAATTTTCTTACCTGAAAGCAATATTTCTGTTTTTTCACCAACCTTTGCTATTTACCTCATTGTCATCGTGATGTCTCTCAGGACTAGAGTGAGGTTTAGCCAGGCTTGGTATAAGATATGAGACAAAGCCCGAGAGACAGAGACTGCATGCTGCTGAATATAAAGGCTTCTTCTTTATTCTGTTTTAGTTTTACTTTTCTTTGCTAACATGTGTGTTCTACAGCAGCCTCTGGAGTACACAACGAAATTGCAATTTCAAAACACTACGACACTATATCATCCAATGTCAGCATGATTCGCAAACAACCAGCAGATGGTTCTTTTGTTTTTTTGGTGGTATTGGTTGAATGTGAAATAGTGGGCTGGGGCTTAGAAAACTCTCTTCTCTTCCTTAAATAGTTCTATGCAATATTTTAAAGTCCACCTGAAGAGGTAGATGAGGATGTCGATATAATGCCTCATTCAAAGGTCGATGAATGTTAAGTAGCTTTGATCTTGCCTCAGGACAGTGACCTCAAGTTGCAGTTTCAGCCACAGAGCTGATGTACTTGTGTATTTAGCAGTGTGAGTATTAAGGATGGAAAGCAGCTATAATACTGGGGCTCTGAGATACCAGTTTGTCTGATGTTGGGAGCATAGAAACAGGAGGAGGCCATTCAACCCCTCGAGCCTGTTCTGCCATTCAGTTATACCATGACTGATCTGTATCTTAACTCTATCTTCCCACCTCTATTCTGTAATCCTGAAGACCCTCGCCTAACAAGAATCTATTAATCTCAGTTTTGACCCCCAGCCTCAACATCTTTTTTGCAGGGGTGGGGATGGTGGCGGGGGGCGGGGGGGAAGAATGTTCGAGATTTCCAATACAATTGGTGTGAAGAAGTGCTCCCTGACATCACTCCTGAATGGCTAGCTCTAATTTTAAGGTTATGCCTCCTTGTTCCGGACTCCCCTCCTCCCCTCCACCCCCCCAGAGGAAATAGGTTATTTCTCTATCCACCTTTTGTTCTTAAATTACTTTTTCATGGAGATTCCAGAAGCTTCATTGCCAAGAATCCATTTTCTTTCTGGTCAGAGAAGAAAATGCTCCCAGTATAGCTGTCGGTTCAGGACACCCTTGTTCCAGCATTTAGTACTAAAAAGATCTGATCCATGGGGATAATATTGGGAGCTGTTTACAGTAATTGCGTCATTGGCTGTTGTCTCTTGATGACTGTCCCTTTCAAACCCTGCTAGGATATGAGGCTGCAGTGCTTTGAGATAAGCAACAGTCTCTACCCATGTATCAGAATGACAGATGCTCAATTATCTCCCCAGATTCACTAATATAATTCTATGACCATTCACTAATAGGTCTGAGGCTTAAAGCTTTTCCTTCAGTATTGAATAATCAGAAACAGGAAATTTCAGAGACTCGTTACTCACAATCAGCACTGGGAGATAATAAATAGTATCTGAGACTCAGGTACATTTAGGAGAGTGGGGGCAATTGGGAGGCAGCGACTGAGAGGAAGAGGAGCTGTGCTTGGGATTGAGTGTCAGGGTGGTGAAATTGCCAAGATTGAAGGAAAGAACATTGGATATTACATATGAGAGACCTAGATGTGAAAGGAAGACTTGCATTTATATAATAATTTTCTATGATCTCAGGACATCCCAAAGCACTTTACAGCCAATGAAGTACTCTTGAAGGGCAGTCACTGTTGTAATGTAGAAAACGAAGCAGCCAATTTGCAGAGCTAGTTCCCACAAACAGCAATGTTGTAATATGATCAGATCATCTGTTTTATAGAATCATAGAATGGTTACAGCACAGGAGGTCATTTGGCCCGTCGTGTCTGTGCCGGCTCTCTGCAAGAGCAACTCAGCTAGTCCTACTCCTCTGCCTTTTCCCCATAGCCCTACAAATATTTTCACTTCCGATAATTATCCAATGTTCTTTTGAAAGCCTCGAATGAATCCATCTCCACCACACTCTCAGGCAATGCATGCCAGATCCTAACCACTCACTGCGTAAAAATGTTTTTCGTCTCACTGTTGCTTCTTTTGCCAATCAATTTAAATTGGTGTCTTCTGGTTCTCGACCCTTCTGCCAACGGGAACAGTTTCTCCCTATCCACTCTAACCAGACCCCTCATGATTTTGAGCTCCTCTATCAAATCTCCTCTTAATCTTCTGTTCTCTAAGGAGAACAGCCCAGCTTCTTTGCTCTATCCACGTAATTGAAGTTCTTCATTCCTGGAGCCATTCTTGTAAATCTTTTCTGCGTCCTTTCTAATGCCTTCACATCCTTCCTAAAGTGTGGTGCCCAGAACTGGACACAATACTCCAGTTGAGGTCACACCAGTGTTTTATAAAGGTTCATCATAACTTCCTTGTTTTTGTACCCTATGCCCCTATTTATCTGATCTTTGGCTTTATTAGATGTTGGGTGAGGAATAAATATTGGCCAGGACACTGGGGAGAACACCCCTGCTCTTCCTTGTATAGTGCCATAGGGTCTTTTACATTTACCTAAGAGGGAAGACAGGGACAGGTTTAACATATCATCTGAATGGTGGCCCCTCTGGCAGCCCTCACTCAGTACTGGATTGGAAGTGACAGTCTGGATTATGTGCTCAAGTATCTTGATTTTATTTCTGACTCAGAGACAAGACTCAACAAGCCACAGCCCAATTGTACTTAACCCCAAAGCTTTGGGCTGACACAGTTTTCAAACCCCAACTTTTTTGACTATGTCCAGCCTTTTAAGTGCTTGGCTGAGTTTTCACGCAGATTTAAAAAATTTCCGTCAGATCACAAGGTCTGAGACATATACAAAAAGCATGGGTAAGAATCATTAAAGTTGTTTTCTTTTTAAAAAACTGATTTCTGATTCCAATTGCAAGATTTGGTTTGGTTTCATGGACCATTAAAAACAGATTCTTTCTCTAATGTCCCCATCTTTCAGGCTGAAACCAGATCTTAAAATATGTCTGCATTGCATTCATCACATTGTGTGTCATGCCATTACAATTACAAGTGAATTGTAGAACTCTAAATTCAACTTGAAAAACATGAGAATTGCCTTGAGGTGAGGTTAACCAGCGACTGTTTTCCATCGTCGGTGTCATGCCAAGAATGAGGCATATTAATTTTGGCATATGAACATTGATTTTAAACTTGCTGGGAAGAAGAGAAGGCCTGTTACAAAGGCTGCCAGACACTTAGTTGAAAAACATTTGCATACTAACAGACAGTGCTTGTGGAGACAAAAGGACCATTCCCTGACACATTCAACCCACAATGGATTTTGACCACCAGACCTTGAAGGTGCAAGGAAGAGCATTCCAGAGACTGCTAAGGTGATACAATCCACAAAAGCCAGGACCGGTTAAACCTGCTGGTCACATGACTATCTGGCTGGTCCAGGGTTTTTTTGAACTAGCCACAGAGTTTTTGAACTCAGAAAGACTGCTTGCTCCTGGACTGAGAAGACCTCTCCTGTCTGCTCCCATCTCTTTCTCACAAGCCTCTGGACCCATTGAGGATACATGAACTTCAAGAGAGAAAAGTCTCCTACATCGATCAAGGTTTAAGAAGAATACTGGGCCCCAACGAAGCAAGACCTATCTACAATCAAGGACTCTACAGCGAGCTCTAAGAACAGTCACCAAAACCATCTTCAGATATTGCCTCAAACTTTTCCACTCTATTTCTTCTGCTCTTTTCTGACTCTATCTGCATGTGTGTATTGCGCATGCATGCTAGCATGGGCGCGCATATATCCGTAGGCGTTAACTGATTTAGAGTTCAAGTTTAATAAAGTTCAACCTTTTTTCTTTAAACCTAAGAAAACCTGTTTGGCTAGTTTCTTTGCCTTATAATTGGAAGTCAGTGAACAAGGGTTCACTAAGGGGGAGCTAAAAAAACGGTGTATTTAAAATTAAACCCTGTTACGGTAAGACCAGCTGAAGGCTGAGAGGTAACCCTAGACCCCTTTCTCACCTGGTCATAACAGTAGATCAAATTTATTATACTAACCTTTGAGCTTCAAGTACTTTTGGTGGCCAGCAGATTCCCAACAGTAACCTCTAAACTCAGCAAATTACTCTGTAAACAGCCCAAACTCAAATTAAAAGCCATATTTAAGAGATAACTGTAACGATCAAGATCAAGCGTTAGTAAAGGAATCCATCGTGCATGAAATAATTAATTTATATTAAGCTATTAATTTAGAAATCTAAGGCTGAAAGACTGCTAACAAGGCTGACAGTATATGTGCACAAAGGTTGGCTATAACCTTCCACCAGACCAGCTTGCACATGTTTACATTCACTTCCAATCTGCAGACTCTGCTTTCCTTTGAAGCCTCGCTAATCTCAAACACTGGTGTTTTCTGTTCCCCTGCTGAACCATGGACATCAGAAGAGAGATCGATGTTTAGTTAGCCTGGAACATCTGGATGTCCACTGATACGGACTGATAATGGGAATGGATATAAAAGGTTGTGGATTGCGCATGCCCATCAATTAGTGCAGCTAGAAACAGGACAAATGGGCTGAGATATAGCCGTAAGTTAAAAGTAGGAACAGAAGGAGAAGCAAGAAAGTTAAACTTAACCAACTGTGACAGACGTTCTTCTATGACAGAGCATATTTTGTAATTTTGGCTATGAGTCCATGTTCGTTTAATCTTTAATAAACTGGGAGTGTTTGATTCCATGTCCAAAACCTCATCCTTGGCATATCAAGAAGAATTTGCATCAATATAGCACCTTTCACAATCTCAGGATAAATCAAAGCACTTTACAGTCAGTTAAGTAGTTCTTGAAATGTAGAAAACGTGGCAGCCAGTTTACCCACAAATATCAATGTGATAATTGTCAGATAATCTGTTTTAGTGCTGTTGGTTGAGATCCCTGTTGGCCAGGACACCAGGGAAAATTCCCCATTGCTCTTCTTCAAAATAGTGCCATAGAATCTTTTGCATCCACCCAAGAGGGCAGATCAGTTTACCATCTTATCATAAAGACAGCAGTTCCGACTGTGCAGCACTCACTCAGTACTGTCACTGAAGTGTAAGCCTAGACTGGTGCTAAAGATTTCTGGAATGGGACTTGAACCCACACCCTTCTTACACAAAAGTGTAAGTTATTATTAAAGTGAGCATGCTAACCACTGAGCCACAGCTGAAGCCTGTATCTGTGTTATTACAAAAAATATATCATCTTATTCTTTGGCCTCCTTGTCTTGAGAGACATTCAGAAAGCGCCTGGAGGTGGTCAGTGGTTTGTGAAGCAGCGCCTGGAGTGGCTATAAAGGCCAATTCTAGAGTGAGACTCTTCCACAGGCGCTGCAGATAAAATTGGTTGTCGGGGCTGTTACACAGTTGGCTCTCTCCTTGCGCTTCTGTCTTTTTTCCTGCCAACTGCTAAGGCTCTTCGACTCGCCACTCTTTAGCCTGGCCTTTATGGCTGTCCGCCAGCTCTAGCAATCACTGGCAACTGACTCCCACGACATGTGGTCAATGTCACAGGACTTCATGTCGCGTTTGCAGACGTCTTTAAAGCGAAGACATGGATGGCCGGTGGGTTTGATACCAGTAACGAGCTCGCTGTACAATGTGTCCTTGGGGTAGCCTGCCATCTTCCATGCAGCTCACATGGCCAAGCCATCTCAAGCGCCGCTGGCTCAGTAGGGTGTATATGCTGGGGATGTTGGCTGCCTCGAGGACTTCTGCATTGGAGATACGGTCCTGCCACCTGATGCCAAGGATTCTCCGGAGGCAGCGAAGATAGAATGAGTTGAGACGTCGCTCTTGGCTGACATATGTTGTCCAGGCCTCGCTGCCGTAGAGCAAGGTACTGAGGACACAGTCTTGATACACTTGGACTTTTGTGTTCCGTGTCAGTGCGCCATTTTCCCACACTCTCTTGGCCAGTCTGGACATAGCAGCGGACGCCTTTCCCATGCGCTTGTTGATTTCTGCATCGAGAGACAGGTTATTGGTGATTATTGAGCCTAGGTAGGTGAACTCTTGAACCACTTCCAGAGCGTGGTCCTGTCCCATGATGTTCGTTTTCTTGAGGCTGATGGTTAGGCCAAATTTGTTGCAGGCAGCCGCAATCCTGTCGATGAGTCTGCAGACACTCTTCTGTGTGGGATGTTAATGCAGCATCGTCAGCAAAGAGGAGTTCCCTGATGAGGACCTTCCGTACTTTGGTCTTCACTCTAAGACGGGCAAGGTTGAACCACCTGCCCTCCGATCTTTTGTGGAGGAAAATTCCTTCTTCTAAAGACTTGAACGCATGTGAGAGCAGCAGGGAGAAGATGATCCCAAACAGTGTAGATGCGAGAACACAGCCCTATTTCATGCCACTCAGGATAGGAAAGGGGTCTGATGAGGCACTGCTATGCTGAATTGTGCCTTTCATATTGTCATGGAATGAGGTGATGATACTTAGTAGCTTTGGTGGACATCCGATCTTTGCTAATAGTCTGAAGAGACCACGCCTGCTGACGAGGTCAAAGGCTTTGGTGAGATCCATGAAAGCAACGTAGAGGGGCATCCGTTGTTCGCGGCATTTCTCCTGTAGCTGGCGCAGGGAGAACAGCATGTCAACGGTGGATCTCTCTGCTCGAAAGCCACACTGTGCCTCAGAGTAGACACGCTCAGCCAGCTTCTGGAGCCCAGACTTTCCCCATTATGCTGAGCAGGGGTGATTCCACAGTAGTTGTTGCAGTCACCGCGGCACCCTTGTTCTTACAGAGGGTGATGATATTGGCATCGCCCATGTCCTGTGGTACTGCTCCCTCATCCCAGTACAGGCAAAGCAGTTCATACAGTGCTGAGAGTACAGCAGGCTTGGCACTCTTGATTATTTCAGGGGTAATGCCGTCCATTCCAGGGGCTTTTCCACTGGCTAGAGAATCAATGGCATCACTGAGTTCCGATTTTGTTGGCAGTTTGTCCAGCTCATCCATGACTGGCAGAGACTGGGCTGTATTGAGGGCGGTATCAGTGACAACATTTTCCCTGGAGTACAGTTCTAGGTAATGCTCCACCCAGCGGTCCATTTGTTTGCATTGGTCAGTGATCGTGTCCCCTGATTTAGACTTGAGGGGGGCGATCTTTTTGCTGGTTGGCCCAAAAGCTCTCTTAATGCCATCACACATTCCTCTGATATTTCCGGTGTCAAATGCCAGCTGAATATGACTGCATAGGTGTTGCCAGTAGTAATTTGCACAGCGCCTGGCTGTTCTTTGGGCAGCGCTTTTGGCTACTTTAAGTGCTACGGATGTTAACTCGCTGGGGGCTTTCTTGTAGTTCAACAGTGCAATGCGCTTAGCGGCTATGACAGGTTCCAGCTCTTCAAAGTGAGATTGAAACCAGTCTGCATTCCGCTTCACACGTTTGCCAAAGGTGGACATTGCTGAGTCATAGATGGTGTCTCTGATGTGGGCCCACTTGGTCTCTGCATCCCCTGTAGGAGTGTTTTGAAGGGCTCTTTCAAGTGAATTTAGAAACTTATGTAACAGCTGTGGATAAGAAATTCTGTTAGTGTTGATGCGCGGGTGGCCCTTCTGCTTGGAGTGATGTAGCTTCTTTGGTTTGAGTCTAACTTTGCTGCACACCAGGGAGTGGTTGGTGTTGCAGTCCGCACTGTGGAAGCTGCGTGTAATTTGGACACTGTTTATAGAGGCTCGCCTCGACATGATCTTGGGTGTCTCCATGAAACCTGGAGACAGGGTTTAGTATGAAAGAACGAGTTGGTGATGCAGAGGTTATGATAGGTACACAACTCCAGCAGTCTCTGTCCATTCTCATTCATCCTTCCAATGCCATAGCGCCCAAGGCAGGAAGGCCATGAGTCATGGTCGGCCCCAACCCTGGCGTTAAAGTCCCCCAACAGGAACAAATGTTCGGTATTAGGAATGCTACTAATGATATTATGGAGTTCCTCATAGAACTGGTCTTTAACTTCAGGTGGGGAGCAGAGTGTTGGAGCATAGATGCTGAGTAGGTGTAGTGGACCAGAGGCAGTGAGCAGTCGGATGGACAGTATGCGTTCCGAGCCATTTGAAGGTGGCTCTATCATGCTGAGCAAAGAGTTTCTGATGGCGAAGCCCACTCCATGCTGTCTTGGTTCTGCAGGATCCCTACCCTGCTAGTAGAAGGTGTAGTCTTGCTCTCTTAGAGATCCACTCGCAGGGAGGCATATCTCCTGAAATGCTGCAATGTCCACATTGAGTCTACTGAGCTCGTTGTTAATGATAAATAAAAGCAAAATACTGCGGATGCTGGAAATCTGAAACAAAAACAAGAAATGCTGGATTCACTCAGCAGGTCTGGCAGCATCTGTGGAAAGAGAAGCAGAGTTAACGTTTCGGGTCAGTGACCCTTCTTCGGAACTGACAAATATTAGAAAAGTCACAGATTATAAACAAGTGAGGTGGGGGTTGGGCAAGAGATAACAAAGGAGAAGGTGCAGATTGGACCAGGCCACATAGCTGACCAAAAGGTCACGGAGCAAAGGCAAACAATATGTTAATGGTGTGTTGAAAGACAAAGCATTAGTACAGATTAGGTGTGAATATACTGAATATTGAACATCAACAAGTGCAAACCTGAAGAAAAACAACCTGAAAAAAACAGTGGGTAAGCAAACTGAACAAACTAAGATGAAATGAAATAAATGCAAAAAAAGATTGTAAAAAATGTAAAAAGGAATGCAAAAAAAAGGAAGAAAAAATAACTAAAAATGACTAAAAATGAAAGTAAAGTGGGGGGCTGTCATGCTCTGAAATTATTGAACTCAATGTTCAGTCCGGCAGGCTGTAGTGTGCCTAATCGGTAGATGAGATGCTGTTCCTCGAGCTTGCGTTGATGTTCACTGGAACACTGCAGCAATCCCAGGACAGAGATGTGAGCATGAGAGCAGGGGGGAGTGTTGAAATGGCATGTTGTTAATGATGGCGGTCTTCTGAGAGTCGTTGATTTGTGTAAGGTCTTCTGACAGGCCAGGACACATAGTTCTGACGTTCCAGCTTGCAAAACGAAGGGCTGGTACCTGCTTTCCTTTTTTTGTCGTGCTGTTTGGTGCGGTGTTACAGTTCACTTGTCGGGCAATGACCTTGAGCTCCAAGCACTCATTGAAGCAGGTGGACTGTGGCGGGACAGAACCTTACTGACCGGGGGCTGCCCGGTTTGAAGCGGGCGGTAGCTATCCGGTGAGATATGGTGACCTCTCCCACCGACAAATGCAACCCGTGGCGCCCAATCTCTATGCCAATTGAGCTGGACTTATAACCCGTAACTGCTGCCTTCCGTGTTGTTTTGGTCGCTGTGAGGCAACTATGGAGTGACCTCTGGGCGGATGTATGGAGGTTGTGAGTTGCCCAAGTGTCAAAACCCCACTCTCGGCCTTCCCAGTGGGGTCCAAAGGAGTGCAGAGCACAATGTTTGGCATTGGTATGGCTGCAGGAACTGCTGGAAACATGCCAGAGGTGACACATGACTGCCTTAGGGGTTCCGCTCCGGATTTTCTGTTAGGGTTTACTCCCTTAGCCTTGGTCTCTCCTGAGACGCCCACAAGGCAGTGGGGCTGTTCGCTCCTATCCCTGAGCAGAGCCCTAACAAGTAAACTGTGCGATTTCATGGAGGAAGAGGGAAGGGGGGACGGGGTGGGAGGAGGAGGGGGTGTGAGGGGGAGGGGGTGCAAGGGGGAGCGGGGAATGCCAGGGGGAAGGGGGTGCAAGGGGGGAAGGGGTGGGGGCAAGGGGGTGCGAGGGGGAGGGGGTGCGAGGGGGAGGGGGTGTGGGGGGAAAGGGGAGCGGGGATGCGAGGGGGGTGGGGAAGGGGATGCAAGGGGGGAGGAGGTGAGGGAAGGGGGTGCAAGGGGGCGCGAGGGGGGAGCTGGGAAGGGGGTGCGAGGGGGAAGGGGTGCAAGGGGGGAGGGGGTGCGGGTGGAGGGGGTGCAGGGGGAAGGGGTAGGGGAAGGGGGTGCAAGGGAGGAGGGGTGAGGGGAAGGGGGTGCGAGGGGGGAAGGGGGGAGGCGTCCGGCGGGGGTCGCGACCCCGGTGAGCAGGCCAGCCCACAGCTTGCACGGCCTCCTCGATGTCGGCGTCCTCCAGGCTGGCGCTGTGCTCGTGGTTGCCATCCAGCTCACGGTGGAGCTTCTTTCCCGGCTACTAGCTGTGACGGCAGAAGGGCGACCAAGGCCGGATTGAGGCCTTCAGCCTCGACAACCGCCTCATGGGCACTCGGGCCACCTGCTCCTCCCTGTCGAGCTCCCAGTAGACTGTAGGCCGCTGCGCTTGTTCCACATATCAAGTTTTCGTTTACATGGCTCCTGGTTCTGGGACGCATATACTTTACTTCCCAAACTCTGTAAATACTTGTCTTTTGCAGCAAGGCTTGGATCAGCCATTCTGATTCAATTCAGCCCAATAGACATAAATATCCCTCTAACTAATACAACACCTCAAACAATACAAGCACTCAAAGTGAGCAAAAAATATAACAAAAATGTAACAAAAAATATATCTAATGTCACAGTAATAAACAAACTTATTTAACACGATCTTTTTTTAACATTTGAACAATGTTCCAAATAAAAACTGATTTTTCCAAAATTGTCTGGGTTTTTTAAGACTCTAACTTTCCCTCAAATTCTTAAAAATCACTACAAACACTAGTAAAACCTCAAGTTTTTAAATTGGCACCAAAAGCCTTTTAACGATCTTTTAATGTGGGCAGGAAAGAGGCAGATGCAGTTTAACGAGAAGATCCATAAAAGTATGAGATGAGATGCAGCATTGAAACAATAGTATGGATTGCAGCAGAACAAACAGCTTGATACTCAGCCTCAGTGTGAGTTCTCGTGGCTTCTGCAACCTCCCCTCTTAACTGTGTCATCAGCGGCTCAGTGAGTAGCACACTTATCTGAGTTACAAGGTTGTGGGTTTAAGTCCCACTCCAGAGATCTGAGCAGGAAAATCTACACTGGCACTCTCGAGCAGTGCTGAGGGAGTGCTACACTGTTTGAGATGGTGTCTTTTGGATGAGATGTTAGGTACAATTCCCAAACTGTTACTCACATACTTCCCATATTTAGGTTTAAAGTTTCAGGTCTAGAATCATAGAATGATACAGCACAGAAAGAGGCCACTCGACCCATTTGCGCCTGTGCTGGGTCTTTAGTAGAGTTATCCAATTAATCCCACTACCCTGATCTTTTTATTGCCATTTCTTGATCTGGATGCCTATAATAAATTCCAATCATTCTTCCCCTCCCTAATATAATTTAATATGATTCATCCCAATAGTAGTATGGATACAACAAATTGCTTGAAAGTGGGTGCACTTGAGTACAACAGAATTGGGTTTACCAGTAATAGCTCACTTTGTTCTGTTTTCAGAGAAGGAAAAAGGCTTAAATTAGGAGACACTGAGTATGCCTCCTGAAATCCAGCAATCTTTACTGCCAGTCAGGAGAGGGAAACATGCTCTCTGATAAACCCAAATACAGCTTCACAGCACTTATGCTCACCATTATGTTTAGACTTCCAACATTAGTCATTGTTTAAAGTGCTTTAACAACTTTACTCATCAGTGTTAAACTATTCCTATTAAATGCATCCTAAATGTAAAAGATTAAAAATTTTAGGAACTTGACACTGTCATCAGGCGCTGTATATTATTAAAAGCAGTTATTAAACTTAAACTTCGAGTTTGTGTTTTAAAAGATATTTCCCCTCCAGATCTCCCACTGAATGGTTAACCTTGTGTAATGCTACTCGAACAGTGGTGTTACATGTGTGACCTCTGTGTTATCACATTAGAGGAATTATAGACCTATTACACTAATCTTTCCCAGTCCTTGTCTTATTGTCCTAGTGGGAACAATCAGAATCTGGCCCTAAGGAAATCACTGCAGTACTTGCAAACAGTGCGATTCACGTCAAGCTGATAAACATTTTACTGCTTCGATCAATAAACGTTAAATTATTAGCTCTAAGCTTTAAGCTGCTTCAGTGAAACAGCCCGATTCTACCACCTGTCACAGGGCTGTTTTATTAAAATGGACCCAATTTTATAGGGTTTGTGCCACTGGAAATGATATGACTGGGAAGCAATCAAAACCAACCTCTAGTCAAACTTTAACACTATGGCACAATTCTCGAGCGCAGCTATACCCTGACCCAATCCCAACACTGGACACAGCTATACACCATCCTAACCCCGACACTGCACACAACTATACACCATCCTAACCCCGACACTGCACACAGCTATACACCATCCTAACCCCGACACTGCACACAACTATACACCATCCTAACCCCGACACTGCACACAACTATACACCATCCTAACCCCGACACTGCACACAACTATACACCATCCTAACCCCGACACTGCACACAACTATACACCATCCTCACCCCGACACTGCACACAACTATACACCATCCTAACCCCGACACTGCACACAACTATACACCATCCTAACCCCGACACTGCACACAACTATACACCATCCTAACCCCGACACTGCACACAACTATACACCATCCTAACCCCGACACTGCACACAACTATACACCATCCTAACCCCGACACTGCACACAACTATACACCATCCTAACCCCGACACTGCACACAACTATACACCATCCTAACCCCGACACTGCACACAACTATACACCATCCTAACCCCGACACTGCACAAAGCTATACACCATCCTAACCCCGACACTGCACACAACTATATACCATCCTAACCCCGACACTGCACACAACTATACACCATCCTAACCCCGACACTGCACACAACTACACACCATCCTAACCCCGACACTGCACACAGCTATACATGGTCCCAAGCCCGACACTGCACACAACTATACACCATCCTAACCCCGACACTGCACACAACTATACACCATCCTAACCCCGACACTGCACACAACTATACACCATCCTAACCCCGACACTGCACACAACTATACACCATCCTAACCCCGACACTGCACACAACTATACACCATCCTAACCCCGACACTGCACACAGCTATACATGGTCCCAAGCCCGACACTGCACACAACTATACACCATCCTAACCCCGACACTGCACACAACAAAACACCATCCTAACCCCGACACTGCACACAACTATACACCATCCTAACCCCGACACTGCACACAACTATACACCATCCTAACCCCGACACTGCACACAACTATACACCATCCTAACCCCGACACTGCACACAACTATACACCATCCTAACCCCGACACTGCACACAACTAAACACCATCCTAACCCCGACACTGCACACAACTATACACCATCCTAACCCCGACACTGCACACAACTATACACCATCCTAACCCCGACACTGCACACAACTATACACCATCCTAACCCCGACACTGCACACAACTATACACCATCCTAACCCCGACACTGCACACAACTATACACCATCCTAACCCCGACACTGCACACAGCTATACACCATCCTAACCCCGACACTGCACACAGCTATACACCATCCTAACCCCGACACTGCACACAACTATACACCATCCTAACCCCGACACTGCACACAACTATACACCATCCTAACCCCGACACTGCACACAGCTATACATGGTCCCAAGCCAGACACTGCACACAACTATACACCATCCTAACCCCGACACTGCACACAACTATACACCATCCTAACCCCGACACTGCACACAACTATACACCATCCTAACCCCGACACTGCACACAACTATACACCATCCTAACCCCGACACTGCACACAACTATACACCATCCTAACCCCGACACTGCACACAGCTATACATGGTCCCAAGCCCGACACTGCACACAACTATACACCATCCTAACCCCGACACTGCACACAACTATACACCATCCTAACCCCGACACTGCACACAGCTATACACCATCCTAACCCCGACACTGCACACAACTATACACCATCCTAACCCCGACACTGCACACAACTATACACCATCCTAACCCCGACACTGCACACAGCTATACACCATCCTAACCCCGACACTGCACACAACTATACACCATCCTAACCCCGACACTGCACACAACTATACACCATCCTAACCCCGACACTGCACACAACTATACACCATCCTAACCCCAACACTGCACACAACTATACACCATCCTAACCCCGACACTGCACACAACTATACACCATCCTAACCCCGACACTGCACACAACTATACACCATCCTCACCCCGACACTGCACACAGCTATACATGGTCCCAAGCCCGACACTGCACACAACTATACACCATCCTAACCCCGATACTGCACACAACTATACACCATCCTAACCCCGACACTGCACACAACTATACACCATCCTAACCCCGACACTGCACACAACTATACACCATCCTAACCCCGACACTGCACACAACAATACACCATCCTAACCCCGACACTGCACACAACTATACACCATCCTAACCCCGACACTGCACACAGCTATACATGGTCCCAAGCACGACACTGCACACAACTATACACCATCCTAACCCCGACACTGCACACAACTATACACCATCCTAACCCCGACACTGCACGCAGCTATACACCATCCTAACCCCGACACTGCACACAACTATACACCATCCTAACCCCGACACTGCACACAACTATACACCATCCTAACCCCGACACTGCACACAACTATACACCATCCTAACCCCGACACTGCACACAACTATACACCATCCTAACCCCGACACTGCACACAACTATACACCATCCTAACCCCGACACTGCACACAACTATACACCATCCTAACCCCGACACTGCACACAACTATACACCATCCTAACCCCGACACTGCACACAACTATACACCATCCTAACCCCGACACTGCACACAACTATACACCATCCTAACCCCGACACTGCACACAGCTATACACCATCCTAACCCCGACACTGCACACAACTATACACCATCCTAACCCCGACACTGCACACAACTATACACCATCCTAACCCCGACACTGCACACAGCTATACATGGTCCCAAGCCCGACACTGCACACAACTATACACCATCCTAACCCCGACACTGCACACAACTATACACCATCCTAACCCCGACACTGCACACAACTATACACCATCCTAACCCCGACACTGCACACAGCTATACACCATCCTAACCCCGACACTGCACACAACTATACACCATCCTAACCCCGACACTGCACACAACTATACACCATCCTAACCCCGACACTGCACACAACTATACACCATCCTAACCCCGACACTGCACACAACTATACACCATCCTAACCCCGACACTGCACACAACTATACACCATCCTAACCCCGACACTGCACACAACTATACACCATCCTAACCCCGACACTGCACACAAATATACACCATCCTAACCCCGACACTGCACACAGCTATACACCATCCTAACCCCGACACTGCACACAACTATACACCATCCTAACCCCGACACTGCACACAACTATACACCATCCTAACCCCGACACTGCACACAGCTATACATGGTCCCAAGCCCGACACTGCACACAACTATACACCATCCTAACCCCGACACTGCACACAACTATACACCATCCTAACCCCGACACTGCACACAACTATACACCATCCTAACCCCGACACTGCACACAACTATACACCATCCTAACCCCGACACTGCACACAGCTATACATGGTCCCAAGCCCGACACTGCACACAACTATACACCATCCTAACCCCGACACTGCACACAACTATACACCATCCTAACCCCGACACGGCACACAACTATACACCATCCTAACCCCGACACTGCACACAGCTATACACCATCCTAACCCCGACACTGCACACAACTATACACCATCCTAACCCCGACACTGCACACAACTATACACCATCCTAACCCCGACACTGCACACAGCTATACATGGTCCCAAGCCCGACACTGCACACAACTATACACCATCCTAACCCCGACACTGCACACAACTATACACCATCCTAACCCCGACACTGCACACAACTATACACCATCCTAACCCCGACACTGCACACAACTATACACCATCCTAACCCCGACACTGCACACAGCTATACATGGTCCCAAGCCCGACACTGCACACAACAATACACCATCCTAACCCCGACACTGCACACAACTATACACCATCCTAACCCCGACACGGCACACAACTATACACCATCCTAACCCCGACACTGCACACAGCTATACACCATCCTAACCCCGACACTGCACACAACTATACACCATCCTAACCCCGACACTGCACACAACTATACACCATCCTAACCCCGACACTGCACACAACTATACACCATCCTAAGCCCGACACTGCACACAACTATACACCATCCTAACCCCGACACTGCACACAGCTATACACCATCCTAACCCCGATACTGCACACAACTATACACCATCCTAACCCCGACACTGCACACAGCTATACACCATCCTAACCCCGACACTGCACACAACTATACACCATCCTAACCCCGACACTGCACACAACTATACACCATCCTAACCCCGGCACTGCACACAGCTATACACCATCCTAACCCCGACACTGCACACAACTATACACCATCCTAACCCCGACACTGCACACAACTATACACCATCCTAACCCCGACACTGCACACAACTATACACCATCCTAACCCCGACACTGCACACAACTATACACCATCCTAACCCCGACACTGCACACAACTATACACCATCCTAACCCCGACACTGCACACAACTATACACCATCCTAACCCCGACACTGCACACAACTATACACCATCCTAACCCCGACACTGCACACAGCTATACACCATCCTAACCCCGACACTGCACACAACTATACACCATCCTAACCCCGACACTGCACACAACTATACACCATCCTAACCCCGACACTGCACACAGCTATACATGGTCCCAAGCCCGACACTGCACACAACTATACACCATCCTAACCCCGACACTGCACACAACTATACACCATCTTAACCCCGTCACTGCACACAACTATACACCATCCTAACCCCGACACTGCACACAACTATACACCATCCTAACCCCGACACTGCACACAACTATACACCATCCTAACCCCGACACTGCAAACAGCTATACATGGTCCCAAGCCCGACACTGCACACAACTATACACCATCCTAACCCCGACACTGCACACAACTATACACCATCCTAACCCCGACACTGCACACAACTATACACCATCCTAACCCCGACACTGCACACAGCTATACACCATCCTAACCCCGACACTGCACACAACTATACACCATCCTAACCCCGACACTGCACACAACTATACACCATCCTAACCCCGACACTGCACACAACTATACACCATCCTAACCCCGACACTGCACACAACTATACACCATCCTAAACCCGACACTGCACACAGCTATACACCATCCTAACCCCGACACTGCACACAACTATACACCATCCTAACCCCGACACTGCACACAACTATACACCATCCTAACCCCGACACTGCACACAGCTATACATGGTCCCAAGCCCGACACTGCACACAACTATACACCATCCTAACCCCGACACTGCACACAACTATACACCATCCTAACCCCGACACTGCACACAACTATACACCATCCTAACCCCGACACTGCACACAACTATACACCATCCTAACCCCGACACTGCACACAGCTATACATGGTCCCAAGCCCGACACTGCACACAACTATACACCATCCTAACCCCGACACTGCACACAACTATACACCATCCTAACCCCGACACTGCACACAACTATACACCATCCTAACCCCGACACTGCACACAACTATACACCATCCTAACCCCGACACTGCACACAACTATACACCATCCTAACCCCGACACTGCACACAGCTATACATGGTCCCAAGCCCGACACTGCACACAACTATACACCATCCTAACCCCGACACTGCACACAACTATACACCATCCTAACCCCGACACTGCACACAACTATACACCATCCTAACCCCGACACTGCACACAACTATACACCATCCTAACCCCGACACTGCACACAGCTATACACCATCCTAACCCCGACACTGCACACAACTATACACCATCCTAACCCCGACACTGCACACAACTATACACCATCCTAACCCCGACACTGCACACAGCTATACATGGTCCCAAGCCCGACACTGCACACAACTATACACCATCCTAACCCCGACACTGCACACAACTATACACCATCCTAACCCCGACACTGCACACAACTATACACCATCCTAACCCCGACACTGCACACAACTATACACCATCCTAACCCTGACACTGCACACAGCTATACATGGTCCCAAGCCCGACACTGCACACAACTATACACCATCCTAACCCCGACACTGCACACAACTATACACCATCCTAACCCCGACACTGCACACAACTATACACCATCCTAACCCCGACACTGCACACAACTATACACCATCCTAACCCCGACACTGCACACAGCTATACACCATCCTAACCCCGACACTGCACACAACTATACACCATCCTAACCCCGACACTGCACACAACTATACACCATCCTAACCCCGACACTGCACACAACTATACACCATCCTAACCCCGACACTGCACACAACTATACACCATCCTAACCCCGACACTGCACACAGCTATACACCATCCTAACCCCGACACTGCACACAACTATACACCATCCTAACCCCGACACTGCACACAACTATACACCATCCTCACCCCGACACTGCACACAACTATACACCATCCTCACCCCGACACTGCACACAGCTATACACCATCCTAACCCCGACACTGCACACAACTATACACCATCCTAACCCCGACACTGCACACAACTATACACCATCCTCACCCCGACACTGCACACAGCTATACACCATCCTAACCCCGACACTGCACACAACTATACACCATCCTCACCCCGACACTGCACACAGCTATACACCATCCTAACCCCGACACTGCACACAACTATACACCATCCTAACCCCGACACTGCACACAGCTATACACCATCCTAACCCCGACACTGCACACAACTATACACCATCCTCACCCCGACACTGCACACAGCTATACACCATCCTAACCCCGACACTGCACACAACTATACACCATCCTCACCCCGACACTGCACACAGCTATACACCATCCTAACCCCGACACTGCACACAACTATACACCATCCTAACCCCGACACTGCACACAACTATACACCATCCTAACCCCGACACTGCACACAGCTATACATGGTCCCAAGCCCGACACTGCACACAACTATACACCATCCTAACCCCGACACTGCACACAACTATACACCATCCTAACCCCGACACTGCACACAACTATACACCATCCTAACCCCGACACTGCACACAACTATACACCATCCTAACCCCGACACTGCACACAGCTATACACCATCCTAACCCCGACACTGCACACAACTATACAACATCCTAACCCCGACACTGCACACAACTATACACCATCCTAACCCCGACACTGCACACAACTATACACCATCCTAACCCCGACACTGCACACAACTATACACCATCCTAACCCCGACACTGCACACAGCTATACACCATCCTAACCCCGACACTGCACACAACTATACACCATCTTAACCCCGTCACTGCACACAACTATACACCATCCTAACCCCGACACTGCACACAACTATACACCATCCTAACCCCGACACTGCACACAACTATACACCATCCTAAACCCGACACTGCACACAGCTATACACCATCCTAACCCCGACACTGCACACAACTATACACCATCCTAACCCCGACACTGCACACAACTATACACCATCCTAACCCCGACACTGCACACAGCTATACATGGTCCCAAGCCCGACACTGCACACAACTATACACCATCCTAACCCCGACACTGCACACAACTATACACCATCCTAACCCCGACACTGCACACAACTATACACCATCCTAACCCCGACACTGCACACAACTATACACCATCCTAACCCCGACACTGCACACAGCTATACATGGTCCCAAGCCCGACACTGCACACAACTATACACCATCCTAACCCCGACACTGCACACAACTATACACCATCCTAACCCCGACACTGCACACAACTATACACCATCCTAACCCCGACACTGCACACAACTATACACCATCCTAACCCCGACACTGCACACAACTATACACCATCCTAACCCCGACACTGCACACAGCTATACATGGTCCCAAGCCCGACACTGCACACAACTATACACCATCCTAACCCCGACACTGCACACAACTATACACCATCCTAACCCCGACACTGCACACAACTATACACCATCCTAACCCCGACACTGCACACAACTATACACCATCCTAACCCCGACACTGCACACAGCTATACACCATCCTAACCCCGACACTGCACACAACTATACACCATCCTAACCCCGACACTGCACACAACTATACACCATCCTAACCCCGACACTGCACACAGCTATACATGGTCCCAAGCCCGACACTGCACACAACTATACACCATCCTAACCCCGACACTGCACACAACTATACACCATCCTAACCCCGACACTGCACACAACTATACACCATCCTAACCCCGACACTGCACACAACTATACACCATCCTAACCCTGACACTGCACACAGCTATACATGGTCCCAAGCCCGACACTGCACACAACTATACACCATCCTAACCCCGACACTGCACACAACTATACACCATCCTAACCCCGACACTGCACACAACTATACACCATCCTAACCCCGACAC
This sequence comes from Heterodontus francisci, assembly GCF_036365525.1. NCBI lineage: Eukaryota > Metazoa > Chordata > Chondrichthyes > Heterodontiformes > Heterodontidae > Heterodontus > Heterodontus francisci. The sequence goes on along the minus strand of NC_090392.1, from coordinate 79,025,315 downwards.
TGCACACAACTATACACCATCCTAACCCCGACACTGCACACAGCTATACACCATCCTAACCCCGACACTGCACACAACTATACACCATCCTAACCCCGACACTGCACACAACTATACACCATCCTAACCCCGACACTGCACACAACTATACACCATCCTAACCCCGACACTGCACACAACTATACACCATCCTAACCCCGACACTGCACACAGCTATACACCATCCTAACCCCGACACTGCACACAACTATACACCATCCTAACCCCGACACTGCACACAACTATACACCATCCTCACCCCGACACTGCACACAACTATACACCATCCTCACCCCGACACTGCACACAGCTATACACCATCCTAACCCCGACACTGCACACAACTATACACCATCCTAACCCCGACACTGCACACAACTATACACCATCCTCACCCCGACACTGCACACAGCTATACACCATCCTAACCCCGACACTGCACACAACTATACACCATCCTCACCCCGACACTGCACACAGCTATACACCATCCTAACCCCGACACTGCACACAACTATACACCATCCTAACCCCGACACTGCACACAGCTATACACCATCCTAACCCCGACACTGCACACAACTATACACCATCCTCACCCCGACACTGCACACAGCTATACACCATCCTAACCCCGACACTGCACACAACTATACACCATCCTCACCCCGACACTGCACACAGCTATACACCATCCTAACCCCGACACTGCACACAACTATACACCATCCTAACCCCGACACTGCACACAACTATACACCATCCTAACCCCGACACTGCACACAGCTATACATGGTCCCAAGCCCGACACTGCACACAACTATACACCATCCTAACCCCGACACTGCACACAACTATACACCATCCTAACCCCGACACTGCACACAACTATACACCATCCTAACCCCGACACTGCACACAACTATACACCATCCTAACCCCGACACTGCACACAGCTATACACCATCCTAACCCCGACACTGCACACAACTATACAACATCCTAACCCCGACACTGCACACAACTATACACCATCCTAACCCCGACACTGCACACAACTATACACCATCCTAACCCCGACACTGCACACAACTATACACCATCCTAACCCCGACACTGCACACAGCTATACACCATCCTAACCCCGACACTGCACACAACTATACACCATCCTAACCCCGACACTGCACACAACTATACACCATCCTCACCCCGACACTGCACACAACTATACACCATCCTCACCCCGACACTGCACACAGCTATACACCATCCTAACCCCGACACTGCACACAACTATACACCATCCTCACCCCGACACTGCACACAGCTATACACCATCCTAACCCCGACACTGCACACAACTATACACCATCCTCACCCCGACACTGCACACAGCTATACACCATCCTAACCCCGACACTGCACACAACTATACACCATCCTAACCCCGACACTGCACACAACTATACACCATCCTAACCCCGACACTGCACACAGCTATACACCATCCTAACCCCGACACTGCACACAACTATACACCATCCTAACCCCGACACTGCACACAGCTATACACCATCCTAACCCCGACACTGCACACAACTATACACCATCCTAACCCCGACACTGCACACAACTATACACCATCCTAACCCCGGCACTGCACACAGCTATACACCATCCTAACCCCGACACTGCACACAACTATACACCATCCTAACCCCGACACTGCACACAACTATACACCATCCTAACCCCGACACTGCACACAACTATACACCATCCTAACCCCGACACTGCACACAACTATACACCATCCTAACCCCGACACTGCACACAACTATACACCATCCTAACCCCGACACTGCACACAACTATACACCATCCTAACCCCGACACTGCACACAACTATACACCATCCTAACCCCGACACTGCACACAGCTATACACCATCCTAACCCCGACACTGCACACAACTATACACCATCCTAACCCCGACACTGCACACAACTATACACCATCCTAACCCCGACACTGCACACAGCTATACATGGTCCCAAGCCCGACACTGCACACAACTATACACCATCCTAACCCCGACACTGCACACAACTATACACCATCTTAACCCCGTCACTGCACACAACTATACACCATCCTAACCCCGACACTGCACACAACTATACACCATCCTAACCCCGACACTGCACACAACTATACACCATCCTAACCCCGACACTGCAAACAGCTCTACATGGTCCCAAGCCCGACACTGCACACAACTATACACCATCCTAACCCCGACACTGCACACAACTATACACCATCCTAACCCCGACACTGCACACAACTATACACCATCCTAACCCCGACACTGCACACAGCTATACACCATCCTAACCCCGACACTGCACACAACTATACACCATCCTAACCCCGACACTGCACACAACTATACACCATCCTAACCCCGACACTGCACACAACTATACACCATCCTAACCCCGACACTGCACACAACTATACACCATCCTAAACCCGACACTGCACACAGCTATACACCATCCTAACCCCGACACTGCACACAACTATACACCATCCTAACCCCGACACTGCACACAACTATACACCATCCTAACCCCGACACTGCACACAGCTATACATGGTCGCAAGCCCGACACTGCACACAACTATACACCATCCTAACCCCGACACTGCACACAACTATACACCATCCTAACCCCGACACTGCACACAACTATACACCATCCTAACCCCGACACTGCACACAACTATACACCATCCTAACCCCGACACTGCACACAGCTATACATGGTCCCAAGCCCGACACTGCACACAACTATACACCATCCTAACCCCGACACTGCACACAACTATACACCATCCTAACCCCGACACTGCACACAACTATACACCATCCTAACCCCGACACTGCACACAACTATACACCATCCTAACCCCGACACTGCACACAACTATACACCATCCTAACCCCGACACTGCACACAGCTATACATGGTCCCAAGCCCGACACTGCACACAACTATACACCATCCTAACCCCGACACTGCACACAACTATACACCATCCTAACCCCGACACTGCACACAACTATACACCATCCTAACCCCGACACTGCACACAACTATACACCATCCTAACCCCGACACTGCACACAGCTATACACCATCCTAACCCCGACACTGCACACAACTATACACCATCCTAACCCCGACACTGCACACAACTATACACCATCCTAACCCCGACACTGCACACAGCTATACATGGTCCCAAGCCCGACACTGCACACAACTATACACCATCCTAACCCCGACACTGCACACAACTATACACCATCCTAACCCCGACACTGCACACAACTATACACCATCCTAACCCCGACAGTGCACACAACTATACACCATCCTAACCCCGACACTGCACACAGCTATACATGGTCCCAAGCCCGACACTGCACACAACTATACACCATCCTAACCCCGACACTGCACACAACTATACACCATCCTAACCCCGACACTGCATACAACTATACACCATCCTAACCCCGACACTGCACACAACTATACACCATCCTAACCCCGACACTGCACACAGCTATACACCATCCTAACCCCGACACTGCACACAACTATACACCATCCTAACCCCGACACTGCACACAACTATACACCATCCTAACCCCGACACTGCACACAACTATACACCATCCTAACCCCGACACTGCACACAACTATACACCATCCTAACCCCGACACTGCACACAGCTATACACCATCCTAACCCCGACACTGCACACAACTATACACCATCCTAACCCCGACACTGCACACAACTATACACCATCCTCACCCCGACACTGCACACAACTATACACCATCCTCACCCCGACACTGCACACAGCTATACACCATCCTAACCCCGACACTGCACACAACTATACACCATCCTAACCCCGACACTGCACACAACTATACACCATCCTAACCCCGACACTGCACACAACTATACACCATCCTAACCCCGACACTGCACACAACTATACACCATCCTAAACCCGACACTGCACACAGCTATACACCATCCTAACCCCGACACTGCACACAACTATACATCATCCTAACCCCGACACTGCACACAACTATACACCATCCTAACCCCGACACTGCACACAGCTATACATGGTCCCAACCCCGACACTGCACACAACTATACACCATCCTAACCCCGACACTGCACACAACTATACACCATCCTAACCCCGACACTGCACACAACTATACACCATCCTAACCCCGACACTGCACACAACTATACACCATCCTAACCCCGACACTGCACACAGCTATACATGGTCCCAAGCCCGACACTGCACACAACTATACACCATCCTAACCCCGACACTGCACACAACTATACACCATCCTAACCCCGACACTGCACACAACTATACACCATCCTAACCCCGACACTGCACACAACTATACACCATCCTAACCCCGACACTGCACACAGCTATACACCATCCTAACCCCGACACTGCACACAACTATACACCATCCTAACCCCGACACTGCACACAACTATACACCATCCTAACCCCGACACTGCACACAGCTATACATGGTCCCAAGCCCGACACTGCACACAACTATACACCATCCTAACCCCGACACTGCACACAACTATACACCATCCTAACCCCGACACTGCACACAACTATACACCATCCTAACCCCGACACTGCACACAACTATACACCATCCTAACCCCGACACTGCACACAGCTATACATGGTCCCAAGCCCGATACTGCACACAACTATACACCATCCTAACCCCGACACTGCACACAACTATACACCATCCTAACCCCGACACTGCACACAACTATACACCATCCTAACCCCGACACTGCACACAACTATACACCATCCTAACCCCGACACTGCACACAGCTATACACCATCCTAACCCCGACACTGCACACAACTATACACCATCCTAACCCCGACACTGCACACAACTATACACCATCCTAACCCCGACACTGCACACAACTATACACCATCCTAACCCCGACACTGCACACAACTATACACCATCCTAACCCCGACACTGCACACAGCTATACACCATCCTAACCCCGACACTGCACACAACTATACACCATCCTAACCCCGACACTGCACACAACTATACACCATCCTCACCCCGACACTGCACACAACTATACACCATCCTCACCCCGACACTGCACACAGCTATACACCATCCTAACCCCGACACTGCACACAACTATACACCATCCTAACCCCGACACTGCACACAACTATACACCATCCTCACCCCGACACTGCACACAGCTATACACCATCCTAACCCCGACACTGCACACAACTATACACCATCCTCACCCCGACACTGCACACAGCTATACACCATCCTAACCCCGACACTGCACACAACTATACACCATCCTAACCCCGACACTGCACACAGCTATACACCATCCTAACCCCGACACTGCACACAACTATACACCATCCTCACCCCGACACTGCACACAGCTATACACCATCCTAACCCCGACACTGCACACAACTATACACCATCCTCACCCCGACACTGCACACAGCTATACACCATCCTAACCCCGACACTGCACACAACTATACACCATCCTAACCCCGACACTGCACACAACTATACACCATCCTAACCCCGACACTGCACACAGCTATACATGGTCCCAAGCCCGACACTGCACACAACTATACACCATCCTAACCCCGACACTGCACACAACTATACACCATCCTAACCCCGACACTGCACACAACTATACACCATCCTAACCCCGACACTGCACACAACTATACACCATCCTAACCCCGACACTGCACACAGCTATACACCATCCTAACCCCGACACTGCACACAACTATACACCATCCTAACCCCGACACTGCACACAACTATACACCATCCTAACCCCGACACTGCACACAACTATACACCATCCTAACCCCGACACTGCACACAACTATACACCATCCTAACCCCGACACTGCACACAGCTATACACCATCCTAACCCCGACACTGCACACAACTATACACCATCCTAACCCCGACACTGCACACAACTATACACCATCCTCACCCCGACACTGCACACAACTATACACCATCCTCACCCCGACACTGCACACAACTATACACCATCCTAACCCCGACACTGCACACAACTATACACCATCCTCACCCCGACACTGCACACAGCTATACACCATCCTAACCCCGACACTGCACACAACTATACACCATCCTCACCCCGACACTGCACACAGCTATACACCATCCTAACCCCGACACTGCACACAACTATACACCATCCTAACCCCGACACTGCACACAACTATACACCATCCTAACCCCGACACTGCACACAGCTATACACCATCCTAACCCCGACACTGCACACAACTATACACCATCCTAACCCCGACACTGCACACAGCTATACACCATCCTAACCCCGACACTGCACACAGCTATACACCATCCTAACCCCGACACTGCACACAACTATACACCATCCTAACCCCGACACTGCACACAACTATACACCATCCTAACCCCGACACTGCACACAACTATACACCATCCTAACCCCAACACTGCACACAACTATACACCATCCTAACCCCGACACTGCACACAACTATACACCATCCTAACCCCGACACTGCACACAGCTATACACCATCCTAACCCCGACACTGCACACAACTATACACCATCCTAACCCCGACACTGCACACAACTATACACCATCCTAACCCCGACACTGCACACAGCTATACATGGTCCCAAGCCCGACACTGCACACAACTATACACCATCCTAACCCCGACACTGCACACAACTATACACCATCTTAACCCCGTCACTGCACACAACTATACACCATCCTAACCCCGACACTGCACACAACTATACACCATCCTAACCCCGACACTGCACACAACTATACACCATCCTAACCCCGACACTGCACACAACTATACACCATCCTAACCCCGACACTGCACACAACTATACACCATCCTAACCCCGACACTGCACACAGCTATACACCATCCTAACCCCGACACTGCACACAACTATACACCATCCTAACCCCGACACTGCACACAACTATACACCATCCTCACCCCGACACTGCACACAACTATACACCATCCTCACCCCGACACTGCACACAGCTATACACCATCCTAACCCCGACACTGCACACAACTATACACCATCCTAACCCCGACACTGCACACAACTATACACCATCCTAACCCCGACACTGCACACAACTATACACCATCCTAACCCCGACACTGCACACAACTATACACCATCCTAAACCCGACACTGCACACAGCTATACACCATCCTAACCCCGACACTGCACACAACTATACATCATCCTAACCCCGACACTGCACACAACTATACACCATCCTAACCCCGACACTGCACACAGCTATACATGGTCCCAACCCCGACACTGCACACAACTATACACCATCCTAACCCCGACACTGCACACAACTATACACCATCCTAACCCCGACACTGCACACAACTATACACCATCCTAACCCCGACACTGCACACAACTATACACCATCCTAACCCCGACACTGCACACAGCTATACATGGTCCCAAGCCCGACACTGCACACAACTATACACCATCCTAACCCCGACACTGCACACAACTATACACCATCCTAACCCCGACACTGCACACAACTATACACCATCCTAACCCCGACACTGCACACAACTATACACCATCCTAACCCCGACACTGCACACAGCTATACACCATCCTAACCCCGACACTGCACACAACTATACACCATCCTAACCCCGACACTGCACACAACTATACACCATCCTAACCCCGACACTGCACACAACTATACACCATCCTAACCCCGACACTGCACACAACTATACACCATCCTAACCCCGACACTGCACACAGCTATACACCATCCTAACCCCGACACTGCACACAACTATACACCATCCTAACCCCGACACTGCACACAACTATACACCATCCTAACCCCGACACTGCACACAACTATACACCATCCTAACCCCGACACTGCACACAACTATACACCATCCTAACCCCGACACTGCACACAGCTATACACCATCCTAACCCCGACACTGCACACAACTATACACCATCCTAACCCCGACACTGCACACAACTATACACCATCCTCACCCCGACACTGCACACAACTATACACCATCCTCACCCCGACACTGCACACAGCTATACACCATCCTAACCCCGACACTGCACACAACTATACACCATCCTAACCCCGACACTGCACACAACTATACACCATCCTCACCCCGACACTGCACACAGCTATACACCATCCTAACCCCGACACTGCACACAACTATACATCATCCTCACCCCGACACTGCACACAGCTATACACCATCCTAACCCCGACACTGCACACAACTATACACCATCCTAACCCCGACACTGCACACAGCTATACACCATCCTAACCCCGACACTGCACACAACTATACACCATCCTCACCCCGACACTGCACACAGCTATACACCATCCTAACCCCGACACTGCACACAACTATACACCATCCTCACCCCGACACTGCACACAGCTATACACCATCCTAACCCCGACACTGCACACAACTATACACCATCCTAACCCCGACACTGCACACAACTATACACCATCCTAACCCCGACACTGCACACAGCTATACATGGTCCCAAGCCCGACACTGCACACAACTATACACCATCCTAACCCCGACACTGCACACAACTATACACCATCCTAACCCCGACACTGCACACAACTATACACCATCCTAACCCCGACACTGCACACAACTATACACCATCCTAACCCCGACACTGCACACAGCTATACACCATCCTAACCCCGACACTGCACACAACTATACACCATCCTAACCCCGACACTGCACACAACTATACACCATCCTAACCCCGACACTGCACACAACTATACACCATCCTAACCCCGACACTGCACACAACTATACACCATCCTAACCCCGACACTGCACACAGCTATACACCATCCTAACCCCGACACTGCACACAACTATACACCATCCTAACCCCGACACTGCACACAACTATACACCATCCTCACCCCGACACTGCACACAACTATACACCATCCTCACCCCGACACTGCACACAGCTATACACCATCCTAACCCCGACACTGCACACAACTATACACCATCCTCACCCCGACACTGCACACAGCTATACACCATCCTAACCCCGACACTGCACACAACTATACACCATCCTAACCCCGACACTGCACACAACTATACACCATCCTAACCCCAACACTGCACACAACTATACACCATCCTAACCCCAACACTGCACACAACTATACACCATCCTAACCCCGACACTGCACACAACTATACACCATCCTAACCCCGACACTGCACACAGCTATACACCATCCTAACCCCGACACTGCACACAACTATACACCATCCTAACCCCGACACTGCACACAACTATACACCATCCTAACCCCGACACTGCACACAACTATACACCATCCTAACCCCGACACTGCACACAACTATACACCATCCTAACCCCAACACTGCACACAACTATACACCATCCTAACCCCGACACTGCACACAACTATACACCATCCTAACCCCGACACTGCACACAGCTATACACCATCCTAACCCCGACACTGCACACAACTATACACCATCCTAACCCCGACACTGCACACAACTATACACCATCCTAACCCCGACACTGCACACAGCTATACATGGTCCCAAGCCCGACACTGCACACAACTATACACCATCCTAACCCCGACACTGCACACAACTATACACCATCTTAACCCCGTCACTGCACACAACTATACACCATCCTAACCCCGACACTGCACACAACTATACACCATCCTAACCCCGACACTGCACACAACTATACACCATCCTAACCCCGACACTGCAAACAGCTCTACATGGTCCCAAGCCCGACACTGCACACAACTATACACCATCCTAACCCCGACACTGCACACAACTATACACCATCCTAACCCCGACACTGCACACAACTATACACCATCCTAACCCCGACACTGCACACAGCTATACACCATCCTAACCCCGACACTGCACACAACTATACACCATCCTAACCCCGACACTGCACACAACTATACACCATCCTAACCCCGACACTGCACACAACTATACACCATCCTAACCCCGACACTGCACACAACTATACACCATCCTAAACCCGACACTGCACACAGCTATACACCATCCTAACCCCGACACTGCACACAACTATACACCATCCTAACCCCGACACTGCACACAACTATACACCATCCTAACCCCGACACTGCACACAGCTATACATGGTCCCAAGCCCGACACTGCACACAACTATACACCATCCTAACCCCGACACTGCACACAACTATACACCATCCTAACCCCGACACTGCACACAACTATACACCATCCTAACCCCGACACTGCACACAACTATACACCATCCTAACCCCGACACTGCACACAGCTATACATGGTCCCAAGCCCGACACTGCACACAACTATACACCATCCTAACCCCGACACTGCACACAACTATACACCATCCTAACCCCGACACTGCACACAACTATACACCATCCTATCCCCGACACTGCACACAACTATACACCATCCTAACCCCGACACTGCACACAGCTATACATGGTCCCAAGCCCGACACTGCACACAACTATACACCATCCTAACCCCGACACTGCACACAACTATACACCATCCTAACCCCGACACTGCACACAACTATACACCATCCTAACCCCGACACTGCACACAGCTATACACCATCCTAACCCCGACACTGCACACAACTATACACCATCCTAACCCCGACACTGCACACAACTATACACCATCCTAACCCCGACACTGCACACAACTATACACCATCCTAACCCCGACACTGCACACAACTATACACCATCCTAACCCCGACACTGCACACAGCTATACACCATCCTAACCCCGACACTGCACACAACTATACACCATCCTAACCCCGACACTGCACACAACTATACACCATCCTCACCCCGACACTGCACACAACTATACACCATCCTCACCCCGACACTGCACACAGCTATACACCATCCTAACCCCGACACTGCACACAACTATACACCATCCTAACCCCGACACTGCACACAACTATACACCATCCTCACCCCGACACTGCACACAGCTATACACCATCCTAACCCCGACACTGCACACAACTATACACCATCCTCACCCCGACACTGCACACAGCTATACACCATCCTAACCCCGACACTGCACACAACTATACACCATCCTAACCCCGACACTGCACACAGCTATACACCATCCTAACCCCGACACTGCACACAACTATACACCATCCTCACCCCGACACTGCACACAGCTATACACCATCCTAACCCCGACACTGCACACAACTATACACCATCCTCACCCCGACACTGCACACAGCTATACACCATCCTAACCCCGACACTGCACACAACTATACACCATCCTAACCCCGACACTGCACACAACTATACACCATCCTAACCCCGACACTGCACACAGCTATACATCTTCCTAACCCCGACACTGCACACAACTATACACCATCCTAACCCCGACACTGCACACAACTATACACCATCCTAACCCCGACACTGCACACAACTATACACCATCCTAACCCCGACACTGCACACAGCTATACACCATCCTAACCCCGACACTGCACACAACTATACACCATCCTAACCCCGACACTGCACACAACTATACACCATCCTAACCCCGACACTGCACACAACTATACACCATCCTAACCCCGACACTGCACACAACTATACACCATCCTAACCCCGACACTGCACACAGCTATACACCATCCTAACCCCGACACTGCACACAACTATACACCATCCTAACCCCGACACTGCACACAACTATACACCATCCTCACCCCGACACTGCACACAACTATACACCATCCTCACCCCGACACTGCACACAGCTATACACCATCCTAACCCCGACACTGCACACAGCTATACACCATCCTAACCCCGACACTGCACACAACTATACACCATCCTCACCCCGACACTGCACACAGCTATACACCATCCTAACCCCGACACTGCACACAACTATACACCATCCTCACCCCGACACTGCACACAGCTATACACCATCCTAACCCCGACACTGCACACAACTATACACCATCCTAACCCCGACACTGCACACAACTATACACCATCCTAACCCCGACACTGCACACAGCTATACATCTTCCTAACCCCGACACTGCACACAACTATACACCATCCTAACCCCGACACTGCACACAACTATACACCATCCTAACCCCGACACTGCACACAACTATACACCATCCTAACCCCGACACTGCACACAGCTATACACCATCCTAACCCCGACACTGCACACAACTATACACCATCCTAACCCCGACACTGCACACAACTATACACCATCCTAACCCCGACACTGCACACAACTATACACCATCCTAACCCCGACACTGCACACAACTATACACCATCCTAACCCCGACACTGCACACAGCTATACACCATCCTAACCCCGACACTGCACACAACTATACACCATCCTAACCCCGACACTGCACACAACTATACACCATCCTCACCCCGACACTGCACACAACTATACACCATCCTCACCCCGACACTGCACACAGCTATACACCATCCTAACCCCGACACTGCACACAACTATACACCATCCTCACCCCGACACTGCACACAGCTATACACCATCCTAACCCCGACACTGCACACAACTATACACCATCCTCACCCCGACACTGCACACAGCTATACACCATCCTAACCCCGACACTGCACACAACTATACACCATCCTAACCCCGACACTGCACACAACTATACACCATCCTAACCCCGACACTGCACACAACTATACACCATCCTAACCCCGAAACTGCACACAGCTATACACCATCCTAACCCCGACACTGCACACAACTATACACCATCCTAACCCCGACACTGCACACAACTATACACCATCCTCACCCCGACACTGCACACAGCTATACACCATCCTAACCCCGACACTGCACACAACTATACACCATCCTCACCCCGACACTGCACACAGCTATACACCATCCTAACCCCGACACTGCACACAACTATACACCATCCTAACCCCGACACTGGACACAACGATGCACCATCCTAATTCCACTTTATGCCTCCAATGGGTTTTCCATCAGCCAAATCATTGCATTGTTCTTTCTGTCTCCATCAGGGACAGCCATGCATTACACAAACTCCTACCCCAGTCCAGTACCTCACTGCCCCTCTCCCCAAGTATAGGTCAGCATCAACCTAACCACTGCCCCCACTCCACCCCCATCAGATGTTGCAATGACTCGTACACGAGTGATAGGCCAGGAGGTGCCCTGCTCCTAGTTGATGGCAATGTCACACTGTGGCTTGCCAGAAGGAGGCACAGATCAATTAGCATTTTCTCTTAAATCTCATTGGAGCGAAGAAGGATGAGAGGTGACTTGATAGAGGTGTACAAGATGATGAGAGGCATAGATAGAGTGGATAGTCAGAGACTTTTTCCCAGGGTGGAAAGGGTTATCACCAGGGGGCATAATTTTAAGGTGATTGGAGGAAGGTTTCGGGGAGATGTCAGAGGTAGGTTCTTTACACAGAGAGTGGTGGGTGCGTGGAATGCACTGCCAGCGGTGGTAGTAGAAGCAGATACATTAGGGGCATTTAAACGACTCTTGGATAGGTACATGGATGATAGTAGAATGAAGGGTAGGTAGTTAGTTTGATCTTAGAGTAGGTTAAAGGTTTGGCACAACATCGTGGGCCGAAGGGCCTGTATTGTGCTGGACTGTTCTATGTTCTATCAGGGCGCTGTTTAATCTCACCATGCTGTAGGCTCCTATTCACAGACCTGCACTGGGACACAGGGTACTTATGTTTGTCTCAGTGTCTTTCATTGTCAGTGTCCCACAGGAATCAGCTATCCTGACCCTGTCTGGCACCTCCTAATGTCACAGTTTGACTAATAGCCTCTCTCCTGATTAGGAATTGCAGGAATGTTTTCTGTTGTAGGAAGAGTAAGTGATTGTCCCAAAGAGCAGAAAGCAGCAAATGGACAAAACTACAATGAGACAGAATGAACAAGGAACCTGCTCCTGTGAGGATAGGGAGAGAGCGAGAGAAATAGTGTGCTGGCTCTATAAATAAACAGGAGCACTTGACATCAAGTAAAAGTGAAAACAGAGAGAGACTCTGTCAGAAGCTATGAAAGAGAGTGCACTAGTACCAAGGAACCAAGTGACAGAAACACACAATCGCGGGGTAAAAAATTAAAACACTAAACTCCCTCTAGTCCTATATCCAAAACATTGGCTTACACAGTGAACAGATGTGCCTGATGTGCATGGCTCAGTATCAAACCATGTGGTGATACTTACCTACTGAAATGAGGAACTACTTGCAATGCAAAGTGCTTCCATCTCAGACTGTTCCATTTGTCTGGCCCTCCTGGCTCCTTGGGTGCATGGGAAGCCCCACTTAATGAGCCAATAATAATTTGAGAATTTTCAGCCTTCCACTGTCTCCCCTAATCTTATTCACATTTATTTCTCAATTTATTTCCCATTTCAAGTACCTTGGCCTTCAATTCACCCTCATTCGCGACTCCTCAGATACTGAAGCAGTATGTATAGAAATGCAGCAAGACCTGGACAATATCCAGGCTTGGGCTGATAAGTGGCAAGTAATATTCGTGCCACACAAGTGCCAGGCAATGACCATCTCAAACAAGAGAGAATCTAACCATCTCCCCTTGACATTCAATGGCATTACCATCGCTGAATCTCCCACTATCAACATCCTGGGGGTTACCATTGACCAGAAACTAAACTGGAGTAGCCATATAAACACCGAACAAGTCAGAGGCTAGGAATCCTGCGGCGAGTAACTTACCTCCTAACTCCCCAAAGCCAGGCCACCATCTACAAGGCACAAGTCAGGAGTGTGATGAAATACTCTCCACTTGCCTGAATAGCTGCAGCTCCAACCACACTCAAGATGCCTGACACCATCCAGGACAAAGCAGCCCGCTTGTTTGGCACCCCATCCACAAACATTCACTCCCTCCACCACTGATGCACACTGGCAGCAATGTGTACCATCTACAAGATGCACTGCAGCAAATCACCAAGGCTCCTTAGACAGCACCTTCCAAACCTGTGACCTCTACCACCTAGAAGGACAAGAACAGCAAATGCATGGGAACATCACCACCTGCAAGTTCCCCTCCAAGTCACGCACCATCCTGACTTGGAACTATATCGCCGTTCCTTCACTGTCACTGGGTCAAAATCCTGGAACTCCCTTCCTAACAGCACTGTGGGTGTACCTACCTCACATGGACTGCAGCGGTTCAAGAAGGCAGCTCACCACCACCTTCTCAAGGGCAAGTAGGGATGGGCAATAAATGCTGGCCTAGCCAGCGACGCCCACATCCCACAAATGAATAAAAAAAATTAGCCCTTCCAGAAACTGATCCATTATTGGCTCTTATTCATTAAGTGGATCCTCCTGAGGACTTTAGGGACCATGAGGGGGAGACAAACTGAGCAGCTTCCGTCTCATCCATAAAAGCACCAACCATCATTTAATACTTTGAAAGTTCCAAAGAATCGAATTTTATTCTCTACCTTGTCCCTTGGAAATTTCATTTTCTAATCTTCTTTTCCATTCCAAGTTATCTGATTGGCAGCTTCTGGTTTAGTTTATTTTTCAGTTCTAATCTTCTTGCTCCTTTTAATCTTTCAAAACATTTGTAGTTTGCTTCATACTGTTTATAAGCTTTTATTTAACCATTCAGCTTCCTTCCTTCCTTAGTAAACCTTAGTAAAATTTCCACCCAAGTTCCTTTATTCCCCATTTCAAAAATCATGACCTTCATTGAGCTCCTCGAGAATCTGTTCCATTGGGCCAAATCTTCCTGGAGAGATGACAACTTATTAACAACACATGGCATTAGTAATGCACAAATCGGCCAGCAAGTTCAGGGAACATATTCTCCCTGAGTCAAGAATCTCCAGAACTTGCTAGTCGATTTATGCAGCTCCACCATTTGCTTTGCATAAACAGCATCTTCCCCTAAGCTTTGCTGTTATTTTTAAGAGCTTGCACATTAATTGTCCATTATATCATAACCTCTGCATCACCAACTCGTTCTTTCACACTAAACCCTGTCACCAGGTTTCATGGAGGCACCCAAGATCGCGTCGTTGGCACCAGCTAGACCTCATCGTCACAAGGCGAGCCTCCTTAAACAGTGTTCAAATCACACGCAGCTTCCACAGTGCGGTCTGCGACACCGACCACTCCCTGATGTGCAGCAAGGTTAGACTCAGACCAAAGAAGTTGCATCATTCCAAGCAGAAGGGCCGCCCGTGCATCAACACTAGCAGAATTTCTCACCCACAGCTGTTACAAAAATTTCTAAATTCACTTGTAACAGCCCTTCAAAACACTCCTACAGGGGATGCAGAGACCAAGTGGGCCCACATCAGAGATGCCATCTATGAGTCAGCTTTGACCACCTACGGCAAACGTGCGAAGAGAAATGCAGACTGGTTTCAATCTCATAATGAAGAGCTGGAACCTGTCATAGCCGCTAAGCGCATTGCACTGTTGAACTACAAGAAAGCCCCCAGCAAGTTAACATCCGTAGCACTTAAAGCAGCCAGAAGCACTGCACAAAGAACAGCCAGGCGCTGCGCAAATGACTACTGGCAACACCTATGCTGTCATATTCAGCTGGCCTCAGACACCGGAAACATCAGAGGAATGTATGATGGCATTAAGAGAGCTTTTGGGCCAACCATCAAGAAGATCGCCCCCTTCAAATCTAAATCGGGGACATAATCACTGACCAACGCAAACAAATGGACCGCTGGGTTGAGCACTACCTAGAACTGTATTTCAGGGAGAATGTTGTCACTGAGACTGCCCTCAATGCAGCCCTGCCTCTACCAGTCATGGATGAGCTGGACATACAGCCAACAAAATCGGAACTCAGTGATGCCATTGATTCTCTAGCCAGCGGAAAAGCCCCTGGGAAGGACAGCATTACCCCTGAAATAATCAAGAGTGCCAAGCCTGCTATGCTCTCAGCACTACATGAACTGCTATGCCTGTGCTGGGACTAGGGAGCAGTACCTCAGGACATGGGCGATGCCAATATCATCACCCTCTATAAAAACAAAGGTGACCACGGTGACTGCAACAACTACCGTGGAATCTCCCTGCTCAGCAAATTGGGGAAAGTCTTTTCTCGAGTCGCTCTAAACAGGCTCCAGAAGCTGGCCGAGCGCGTGTACCGAGGCACAGTGTGGCTTTCGTGCAGAGAGATCGACCGTTGACATGCTGTTCTCCCTTCTGCAGATACAGGAGAAATGCCGAGAACAACAGATGCCCCTCTACATTGCTTTCATTGATCTCACCAAAGCCTTTGACCTCGTCAGCAGACGTGGTCTCTTCAGACTACTAGAAAAGATTGGATGTCCACCAAAGCTACTAAGTATCATCACCTCATTCCATGACAATATGAAAGGCACAATTCAACATGGCGGCACCTCATCAGACCCCTTTCCTATCCTGAGTGGCGTGAAACAGGGCTGTGTTCTCGCAACCACACTTTTTGGGATTTTCTTCTCCCTGCTGCTTTCACATGCGTTCAAGTCTTCTGAAGAAGGAATTTTCCTCCATACAAGATCAGGGGGCAGGTTGTTCAACCTTGCCCATCTAAGAGCGAAGTCCAAAGTACGGAAAGTCCTCATCAGGGAACTCCTCTTTGCTGACGATGCTGCTTTAACATCTCACACTGAAGAGTGCCTGCAGAGTCTCATCGACAGGTTTGCGGCTGCCTGCAATGAATTTGGCCTAACCATCAGCCTCAAGAAAACGAACATCATGGGGCAGGACGTCAGAAATGCTCCATCCATCAATATTGGCGACCATGCTCTGGAAGTGGTTCAAGAGTTCACCTACCTAGGCTCAACTATCACCAGTAACTTGTCTCTAGATGCAGAAATCAACAAGCGCATGGGAAAGGCTTCCACTGCTATGTCCAGACTGGCCAAGAGAGTGTGGGAAAATGGCGCACTGACACGGAACACAAAAGTCCGAGTGTATCAAGCCTGTGTCCTCAGTACCTTGCTCTATGGCAGCGAAGCCTGGACAACGTATGCCAGCCAAGAGCGACGTCTCAATTCATTCCATCTTCGCTGCCTCCGGAGAATACTTGGCATCAGGTGGCAGGACCGTATCTCCAACACAGAAGTCCTCGAGGCAGCCAACACCCCCAGCTTATACACACTACTGAGTCAGAGGCGCTTGAGATGGCTTGGCCATGTGAGCTGCATGGAAGATGGCAGGATCCCCAAAGACACATTGTACGGCGAGCTCGCCACTGGTATCAGTGGCCGTCCATGTCTCCGCTTTAAAGACGCCTGCAAATGCAACATGAAGTCCTGTGACATTGATCACAAGTCGTGGGAGTCAGTTGCCAGCGTTCGCCAGAGCTGGCGGGCAGCCATAAAGGCAGGGTAAAAGTGTGGCGAGTCGAAGAGACCTAGCAGTTGGCAGGAAAAAAGACAAAAGCGCGAGGGGAGAGCCAACTGTGTAACAGCCCCGACAAACAAATTTTTCTGCAGCACCTGTGGAAGAGCCTGTCACTCTAGAATTGGCCTTTATAGCCACTCCAGGCGCTGCTCCACACACCACTGACCACCTCCAGGCGCTTACCCATTGTCTCTCGAGATATGGAGGCCAAAGAACAATTGTCACAGAAAGTTAGGGTCCATAATTAACAACATAATGAAGTACCTTTTAACAAAGTGATAATTGTTAAGGTGATGCCAATCAACCTCCACAGCCCAGAAAGGGAACAATTTAAATTACTGTGTCTCATTCCTGCATGTCGTAACTTGTTAAAATCTTTAAGTGTCAAATTTTAAAAAAACTTCTGTCTCTTTTTTTCTCTCTTTCGATCCAATCTTTCCACCTTATTTCTTTCTGTATCTTATTTGACTCTACCCTATTTCCATCTTGATCATTCCTCTGCTTCTTTCTCAATCTTTAAATAGCTTTGATTAAGGACTGTTGGTCCTATAGTTTACCAAGGTCTCAATGGCCCCATTGTCCTTGCCACCCCGTTATGAGCTCACACTGCCAGCAAGTTATGGTGCAAAAATGTTTCAAGATGAAGGGTGCAGGAAAACATCTAACGGGGCATGCCATGAGATGCCTCAATCCAGCAAAATCTGGCCCATTCTGCCAAAAATGGATCAATCTGGTACAGCTTTCCTGTTGCTGAATCTGAGTTCATGTCTGTCGTGAAATGGTCATTAAAAAGCTGTGATATTTAAATATTCATGAAGCACTAAGACCAGATGGAATGCATCTAACAGTAGTTAAGGAAATGATGGTTGAAGTAAGGGATTGGCAGTTTAAACCATTCACACCTCATTGGACACAGGGGTAATACCAGATGAGGTGAAAATACTGAACATTTCAGATCTCTGAAAAAGGCCAGAAATGCAGACGATTATGGGTCCCGTTACTGTGATTCCTAATGGGGAAACATTGTAAACATTAGTGGAAGCAATTCAACAGTATCCAGCAAGGGGAAAGGCAGTAATTCCAAACAAATACTGATTCATTGAAGTCAGATCGTATCTAACGAATTCACTGCACTTCCTGGAGGACATAACAGAGTTGCTGCACGATGGTAATATTGTCGATGTTCCGTATTTTAACTTTTAGAGGCATAGGATAAAATCGCACACAAGAGATTTTCTGGCTCAAGTGAGAGCTCTTGGGGCTAAAGTAGAAAGCTTTTAAATTGGATAACGAATTGGGTAAATAATGGAAAAAAAGACTAATTAGCAATGCAATGACTTTAATTAAAATGATGTGCACATTCGAGGCCCCAGGAACAGTCAGAGCGCCTCTGCTGATTGTAATCTTTATAAATAACTTGGGGAATGGTTTTGGAAGTGGAAAGGAATATAAAATCATAGAAATTACAGCACACAAGGCAACCATTTGGCTCACTGTGCCAGTGCTAGCTCTTCAAATGGGACTACATTCTACTATTAGATCACCCTAACCTTCTCTGTTCAAGGGGAAAACAAGTCCGCAATTTTCTATTTATTTTTTTCCTGATCTAATCCTACTGAACCTTGGCTCTATTATCTTTCCTATAATGGGGTCACAGAACAGCACTCAATACTCCAACTCTGACATTCTACAAATTAATTACTTCCTTACTTTTTATATTCAACAGGTGTCAGTTGATAGCACACTCCCTTCTGAGTCTGAAGATCATGGGTTCAAGTCCCACTTCAGCACAAAATCCAGGCTGACACTCTCAGTGCAGTACAGAGGGAGTGCTGCATTGTTGGAGGGACTGTCTTCGAGATGAGATGTTTAACCAAGGTCCCCTCTTTCCTCTCAGTTGGACGAGAAAGATCCCATGTCACTATTTGAAGACGAGCAGTGAAGTTCCCCCAGTGTCCAGACCAATATTTATCCATCAACCAACACCACTGAAACAGATCATCTGTCATTATCACATTGCTGTTTCTAGGACCTTGTATACAAATTTCCTACATTGCAACAATTACTACATTTGAACTGAATACTGCTTTGACTGAAAAGCACTTTGGAATGCCGAGGCCATGAAAGGCATGATCGAAAAGCTTTTCTTTTCTTTCAATATTACTACATATAAACTCTCAAACACACCTGCCTTTTTTTAAAATGCCTGCAATCCCACCTTTAGCTTCCTCTGTTTCTGCATCCTGGTTACTTGTTCCTCAAGAGTATTACAATTTAATTTAAAAAAAAATGTGAATTAAGTTTATTAAAAACAAAAATAACGCAAAAATTCTTGAGTAAACAAAACTTATACAAACATCAACGGCAACTGTCTCCACAAAGCAGAACAGAACATTATCGCCTTGGTCCTCCTCGCCCTCTCCCACGTCCTCTTCCCCGGCCTCGACCTCTTCCCTGGCCTTGACCAGCAACTGCTTCCCTCTTTTTTGATTTGACTTTGGGCTCAACATCGACTAACAGTGTGTCCAACGGTAAGCTATCTGGGAGAACAAAGTAACGAACGTTGTTTCCTCGGATACTCAGTGTCTCGAGCTGTACAGGTTCTCTGTTCTTTAACATCATCTTCACTGCTTTCAGGTGAGTATTCATACTGACATCCACACCTGTGATAGTTCCATGCACCTGAGTTCCATTCTTCAGCTTAATGGTCACAGTCTCAAGGCTCAACTTCATCAAAAATCAGACCAGCTTCATGCTGGCAGCGGATTATCCCCGGGCCCGCGGAATGGACACAGTATTACAATTTAATACTCTTTTCGCTATACTTTCTTCCAACTTGTACTATGTTACGACCAGGTGAGAAAGGGGTCTAGGGGTTCCCTCTCAGTCCTTTCCTAGTCAAAGTGATTCCTAACAACGCAGCCGGCCGCTGACGTCATCAGGCTGCGCCAAGATGCGCACATGCGCAGACGGGCTCCTGCTCTCTGCGCGTGCGCAGTGTTCCGACTTGCCATGACTGGTTAGCGCATGCACCGACAACGTCATCACGTAATGTGTGCATCTTTGTGCAATGTGCCTGGTCGGCCTCTGCGCATGCACTTTACGCGTACTGCAATGCAACGCCAACAAGTATTCATGCATGCTTCAACCTTCGGATATTCACGCATGTGCCTACCTTCGGTGCGAGTTTCTGTAATTGGAAGGAGGAGAGATTTCATCAGGCATTTTCTGGCATTTTATAGCGATTATTTAGTCCTTTTGGAGATTTCAGCCTGCTTCATTTTTATTAGAAAGAGGAGATTGCTCCAAGGTAAGTTGCTCTGCTGTAGTAAGTTGCTCTGAAAACATTTCCATTGTCTGGGGCACTACATGTGCTCCAGTCCCTGTTGTAAGTTGCTCTGAAAACATTTCCATTGTCTGAGGCACTGCATGTGCTCCAGTCCAGCAAACAGCTTTCCATCTTTAAAGTTTAAAGTTTCTATGGAGCGCCTTCTGTATTTCTCATCTCATCTCATGTTTCCCGTGTGGTCCCTTAATAGCCTTCCTGAACTGCAAACGTCGATGATGGCTACTTCAGTAGATTCCACAGGGCAGTTCCTTGCCACCCTCACAACCGAGGGGTTCCAGAGTTATGACGACTTCAGCAGTAAACTGGAGATGTTTCAACAGGTAGCATGGTCTGCAGGTACATCCTGTGATGTGCCTTGTTATGTTTTACTATGTTAACAATGCTGTTTAAATGCGCTTTGCTGTTGTGCTTACAGGCAACGGGGAGTCTGTTTAAAAAAGTGAGCACCCATACGCTTGAGAGGGAGAACAAGAGATGGTGAATCGAAATTCCCAGCCACTTTAAGTATGCCTCGGTGAGGCTGTGCTGTGTACACTCTGGGCAGCCACGCATCCGTTCTAGTGGGGTGAGACCAAGTCAGAGGTAGGTGCTGCGGTCATTACATTTCTACTTGTGTAGCGTGTCATTCCTGTAATGCTGTTCCTTGATGCGCATTGAATCAAGATTAGATTTGCAGCATCAGTACATCTCGTCAGTGAGATCCTCTGCCCACAAAACCATGCGTATGGCCTCCTCCTCTCCTAAGGTTAGTTTCTTAAGTGTCTACGGACTGCCTTCGTTGTGATCTCCTGGATGGAGCAATGGCTGGTCAACCACCTCTGCGCAACCTCCTCTGCACTGCGAAACAGGTGTGCACCAGCTTTTGGAACCTTGTCATGGTGCACATGTAAACTGCTGCCAACAACACATCCGGGGATGGCTGACATTTTGGTGAGCGCACGAGGAACCTGGGAGTGGTCATTGAACGTCTGTGTAACATTTCAGGTATTTCGCCCTGGGCTGTGAGGTCTTCATCAGGGTGAAATTCAATACGAGCAAGAACAAACTGTGTGTCAGCTCCTACCATCTTGTACATACCGGTCATGTTTTGGATCCAGAATGTTTACACTTCTATGCAAGGAGACGACAACTGAACCAGGATGAAAGGCAGAAGGTAGAAGAGTTGGTCAAGCTGCAGGCTGGGAACAAACAGCTGAAGGATTATATCGAGCGTTCATTCAACAAGACCGTGACCCTTAGTGACATTAGAAATGTAAAGTCCCGGCTCAACACAGGGGATGACAACATGGATGCACTGTGTGATACGCTGGAGAAGATTCAGCAGGACGGGGCCACGGTGCGGGTTGGCCTGCAGGGAATCAACATCCTCTATATTGCCTTCATGACACCAGCCATGAAGGCCCACCTGCAGGTCTTTAGGAACGCACAAAGTGAACAAATGCAGCTACCCTCTGTACCAGGTGATGGTGCAGGACAATGTTGGTAGGGGCAGGGCTGTATTTTATGCCATGGTGAAGGATGAGACGGCTCAGATGCTGGATGAGATTGTGGGTGTTTTTGTCGATTTCATGGGATCCAGCGCCTGTCGTGTAAGGTCGGCCATTGTGGATAAGGACATCAATGAGATCAATGCGATCAGGAAGCATCTCCCAGCTGCAACTGTTCTCCTCTGTCAGTTCCATGTAATGCAGAGCATGAGGAGGAAGATCAGCAGCTACCCACTGAATGGTGAACTGAGGGATCAGTTGTTTATGATCTGCAAGGAAATGGTTCATGCAGCTTTGGAGGACAAGATCACAGGTTGCATAGAAAGGATTGGACACCTTTATCCACCCCTGCAGGGCTACCTGTTTACAAACTGGATTCCACCGAAGGAGATGTGGGCATCATGTTCACGTGGTAAAGTCCTAACGTTTGGGAACAACACCAACAATCGCATTGAGTCAGAGAATGGCAAGATAAAGCACCTGCTCCACTCCTCCTCATCCATGAGGGAATGCATCTCAGCGCTGATCTTCCACAATGATGTCCTGGATCGGGAGTGCTCCTATTCCACATTCCTGCAGGGAGCCTCTTTCAAGCGCATCGCAGAGGCACCAGCAGATTTACAATCATTTTACACAGGATTCACCAATCACGCTGTGAAGCTGCTGCATCAGGATCATAGCCACCTTCATCGAGTAAATGTCAAGCAGCAGGATGAAGGCACAGTGACTGTGATTTCTGGTGCCAAACAGTACACACTGCAGATATATGATGGCCGGGCTACCTGCAGCTGCATCTTCTCCATTCAGACTTTGTTGCCCTGCAAACATGCTATTGTTGTGCAGAGGCATCCCGGTCTGTCTTTGGAGAGGCTCTCCCCCAACTGCTGCTGGCGTGCATCTCAGACACCCACGAGGACAGGCATGACTGCTGCTATTGTGATAACAGAGGAACAGCCAAGGCCCCTCAGCTACAATGAAAAATACCGCTTGCTTTCAGATCAATTGTATCAGCTACAACAGTCGTTCTGCAGAGTGGAACGGCATCATTCATGCAGAAACTGGACTGGCTGCAGCAACACACTCTCCGCTGGCAGCAAGGACTGGCCGATGAGATGGAGCCAATTAATTTGCCCAACAATTGCCCGGAGGCACCTTCAGATGGAGGTGGCCATGAGCTGGACATCAGTCGAGTGCCACAATCCATGGATCCTGAGCGTTTCACCCCCTGGCCTGAAGAGCTGATAGACCATACGTACGCCTGCCTGTTCACAGCTCCACTTACCCCACCTGCGGGACCCTCTCCTTGCTGTTCAGTCACACTGGCAAAGCCAAACACCGTACCGATGGACACTGATATTCAGTCACCTGTTCCTGCACCCATCAGAGCAGTGCACATGGACACACAGCCGCCTGTTCCTGCACCCATCAGAGCAGTGCACATGGACACACTGCCACCTGTTGCTGCACCCATCAGGGCAGTGCACATGGACACACAGTCACCTGTTGCTGCACCCATCAGAGCAGTGCACATGGACACACAGTCACCTGTTCCTGCACCCATCCGAGCAGTGCACATGGACACACTGCCACCTGTTCCTGCACCCATCAGAGCAGTGCACATGGACACACTGCCACCTGTTCCTGCACCCATCCGAGCAGTGCACATGGACACACTGCCACCTGTTCCTGCACCCATCAGAGCAGTGCACATGGACACACAGCCGCCTGTTCCTGCACCCATCAGAGCAGTGCACATGGACACACAGCCACCTGTTGCTGCACCCATCAGAGCAGTGCACATGGACACACTGCCACCTGTTCCTGCACCCATCAGAGCAGTGCACATGGACACACAGCCACTTGTTTCCCCATCCGCCCTTGAAACAACCATGCAGAGCCTTGTGAGGCTCCGCAATTGCCAGCTGCTGCCTGTCAAGCAGAGGGGGCGTCCAAAGGGGTCAAGCGCTTGGGGAACATTCAGCAAGAAGAGACTGAGCACTAAAAGAAACAAGCATGCCGTGTCCAGTGGTAGCATGAATGTTAATCCTCTTGCTGCATACACAACTGGTGAGGTGGGAGTGCAGCCACACCATTCTCCATCCCCAATGTTGCTTTAAGGCAAAGGTAGATAAAAGCAAAAGAAATAGAATATTTCTATAGTAATAGGCAGGATCGGATGGAAGCAGATGGGAAGGTGCAGGAGTAGCATAACCACTAACAGGGAACAGCTGGGCTAATTGGCCTGCTTTATGTTCATAGTCCAAAAGAAATGTGCTTCTTTTTCAGCACCCTCACACCATTCATGTTGTCCGAGAGCAGCATTGAACCATCATGAGATAGGGGCAGTAACATCATCCTAACTCCTACATCTGAGGTGGGTAATAAGTCCTTCACTGCCGATGTTATCAATTGGTGCCTTCACTGCAGAACTTAAAAAGGTGAGCGCAACAGTAATTTCAGTGGATGGAGGGAGGGAAGCTCTGACACTGATGTTCTTTCTTTATTTCTTTCTTTTCATATAAAACATGGCGTCGAGAAAACAATCCTTGAGACTTAAGGTCAGCATTCAAGCGACGAAGGCAGCCGAATCATGCTGCGGAGCTTGTCACGATGTGGAAAGGAAACTTGCATTTATGGATGAAGTGGGAATGCACATTGGGATGTGCTTGGGGAACATTCATCAAGAATAGACTGAGCCCAGACTCTTTTGATTTTGCCTTCTTCACATGGACAATACAGTAGTGGATTAGAGAGCCAAGTGTTCATTCACCGCAATGCTCTACCGGAACAATCTCTTTAGTTCTGCATAGCAGAGACTCGGCCTATCTGTTTCACGGGAATGCTGGCGACACAACACTCATGTATCTATGGGGAGGGGGGCGGGGGTAGAGGGAGGGAGTTAAAATCAGAACTGCCTGAAGAGGGGGATGCACAAGGCAGGGACTAGACAGCTGGATTGCCTGCTGTACAGTTGAGAAGTAGGGGAGAGAGCGGTTGGATGGGGGATCTTGGGCTGGAGGGAGCGGCTGGATGGTGGGGGCCGGAAGCGAGAGGCCGTAGAGAGCAGGGGGGCGGCGGGAGCGGGTAGTGGCCGAAGACCTTGGTGTCGCTGGGTGCGGGGACCGGCCGGAGAGCGGTACGTCTTGCTGTAGCAAGTGTATGGTGCATGCGCAGGATGTCGCTCTCCTCCTCCCCATTCCCCCCCCCCCCACCCGATGTAGGAGCATGTGGCCGCTCTGTCCGGCCGTTCCCCCCCACCGGCCACTCCACTCCGCTCCCCCCCCCCACCGCCGCCGCTCTCTCCGGCCGCTTCCCCACCCCCCCCCCGCCACCCCGCTCTCTCCCCCCATCCCTCCAGACGCTAGCTTGAGGCGGCGCCGCTTCCCTCCTCTCTGCCACGTGCTCCTACATCGCCTTGCTTCTTCGGATGGTGTAGTGCAGGAAGGAAGCAGGGGGCAGGGAGCGAACGGCCAGAGCGGAATGGCACTGAATATAATTAGAATTGTGCATCACTGTCAGAGGTGCTGTACTTTCGATTTCCATTGCGTGCTGCCATAGGTTTACTTTGCCATTCTGTGATTATTTGAGCAGCGCCATCTTTAATCCTGGCAGCTGCCTGGACATCGCAGACTGTGACATTTTAGTGGCACAGGCTGCATTTGCGCATGTGCCATTGCAGCGCCACCTGGTGGTTGTGTTGTCAGCAAATGCAGCCTCTCCTGGTTTGACTGTAACAGGCTTTAATTTTTAAAACATCATGTTTTTAGCTTCCCCTCAGTGAATCTTTGTTCACTGCTCTCCAATTGTAATGGCAAAGAAATCAACCTGACAGGTTTTCTCAGATTTAACCAAGAAAGGCGTAAGTTTATTAACCTTAAAACTCTAATTCGGTTAAAACTACTAACAATACACGACGCAACCAATCTAGCATGCATATGCGATAAACACACATGCAGAAAGAGACAGAAAAGGAGAAAGAATCAAGGGGAAAGGTTTGAAGCAATAGCTGGAGTTCATTTACTGTCTTTTGAGTTTGATGTAAAATCTTTGATTGCAGTTCAATCTTTTTGTCTCGTTGGGGCCCAGCGCACTTTCAAACTTGTTTCAATGGTTTTGTCTTGAGGCTTAGTTTCCTTCTGTGGTTCCCTGTCTTTGCATGAGAGGGAGAGAAAGAGAGAGACCTTCCTTCTCTGTTGTCTTCAAATTGCAGTCTGACTCAAACTGTTCTGTGAACACAATTCAAAACCAAACTTGGACCAGCAGGTCAGCCATGTTAACAGCTTTTTTTTTAAAAAACAAACCGTGCTGCATTTTTGTGGATTCTCCATCTTAGCAGACACTCTCAGTGCGGGGGAATGGAATGCTGGCTTTTTACACATTCAATGTCTGACAATCAAAATCCATTTGGGTTAATTGGATCAGGGAGCAGTTCCATTATCTTCCCCAGGCAACTGTCTCTTCGAGTGCAAATGTTTCCAGCCACTGCTCTCTCTTCAAACAAGTCATTTTTTCAGTCCGGCAAAAGTTTAAAATTAATGTTTCATATGCTGAAATTAATATGCATCATTCTTGGCAGGTGGGGTTTTCATGACAACTATTTCAGATTTCAATCCACTGAACTGTATCTGTCACCTATCTCCCCACTCTAATAATCTACCCAAGCTTCCTGCACTCTCCCTCAATTTCAGCCATGTAAGTAGATATTAGGGTAGGTGGACAAAATCTTGGTCAAAGACACAGGTTTTAAGGAGGGTCTTAAAGGAGAAGAGAGAACTGGAGAGGCAAAGAGGATTTGAGACGGATATGGAAAGCTTAGGGCCTAGGCAGTTGAACATTTCTTCAGATTGTAAATTAAACTTAAATTATTATACTTGTTTTAAAAACATTGCTTCATATTGCTCTTAGGCTATATTAGCCAATGATCATGTAACTGTGCCATCAGTTGCCTGAGCCCTATACACTGAAATTCGTTCATATAACCATTCTCTCCTCCTTTAGGATGCTTTAAAATTCTCATTCTCATGTTCAAATCCCACTATGACCTTGGCCCTCCCTACCTCTTTAACCTCCTCCAATTCTGGGCCCTCGTGCCTCCCTGATTTTAATCGCTCCACCATTGTTGGCCATGCCTTCAGCTGCCTGGGCCCTAAGCTTGAATTTCACCCCTCACACCCCCCCCCCCCCCCCCCACCAAAATGTCTCTCTCCTTCTTTAAGATGCTCCTTAAAAAAAACTTCACTCTTTGACCAAGCTTTTGGTCATTTGTCTGAATATTTCCATATGTGGATTGCTGCCGAAATATATTTTGCTCCTGTAAAATGCCATGGGACATTTTACTGTGTTAAAGGTGCATATAAATTCAAGTTGTTGTGTAAGCCCAGTGTGAGACTGCCATTAGCCTATTCCAAGGTCTGACAATACTCAGCAGGTCAGGCAGCATCTGTGGAGGGAGAAGCACAGTTAACGTTTCAGGTCTCTGTCCTTTCATCAGAACTGGCAAAGGTTAGAAAGGAGTTAGGTTTTAAGCAAGTAACAGGGGTGTGGTCTGGTGGGGAAGAGAACAAAAGGGAAGGTGTGTGCGAGGAGGCAGGAGAGATTAAATAACGAAGCTGTAATGGGACAAAGGCAAAGAGTACATTAATACTTGTGGTGAAAATCAAAGCATTAGTCCAGAGAGAGTATTAATGACAGAAAAATGAGCAGCTCTGTTGACATGAAAAAAACAGGCACATGGTTAAACAATAAAATAAAATATTAAAAAAGCCCAGTCATGCTCTGAAATTGTTGAACTCGAGGTTGAGTCCGCGAGGCTGCAGAGTGCCTAATCGAAAGATCAGCTGCTGCTCCTCGAGCTGGCGTTGATAT
Organism: Heterodontus francisci; assembly: GCF_036365525.1. Classification (NCBI taxonomy): domain Eukaryota; kingdom Metazoa; phylum Chordata; class Chondrichthyes; order Heterodontiformes; family Heterodontidae; genus Heterodontus; species Heterodontus francisci. The sequence continues at coordinate 78,995,628 of NC_090392.1, read as the reverse complement.
TCACTGGAACACTGCAGCAGGCCAAGGACAGAAATGTGGGCATGAGAGCAGGGCGGGATGTGCTGAAATGGCAAGCAACCGGAAGCTCAGGATTATACTTCCGGACTGAGCGGAGGTATTCCGCAAAGTGGTTACCCAATCTGCGTTTGGTCTCCCCAATGTAGAGGCCACCGCATTGAGAACAGCAAACACAGTATCCTAAACTGAAGGAAGTACAAGTAAATCGCTGCTTCACCTGGAAGGAGTGTTTGGGGTCTTGGATGGTGAGGAGAGAGGGGGTAAAAGGGCAGGTATTAAACCTCCTGTGATTGCATGGGAAGGTGCCATGGGAAGAGGACGAGGTGTCAGGGGTGATGGAGGAGTGGACCAGGATGTCGCAGAGGGAATGATCCCTTCGGAATGCTGTCGGGGGGGGGAAGGGAAGATGTGTTTGATGGTGGCATCACGCTGGAGGTGGTGGAAATGGCGGAGGATGATCCTTTGGATGTGGAGGCTGGTGGGGTGGAAAGTGAGGAAAGGGGAACACTGTCACGGTCCTGGGAGGGAGGGGAAGGGATGAGGGCAGAAATGCAAGAAATAGGTCAGACATGGTTGAGGGCCCCGTCAACCACAGTGGGAGGGAATTCCTCGGTTGAAGAAAAAGGAAGACATGTCAGAAGCGCTGTTGTGGAAGGTTGCATCATCAGAACAGATGCGTTGGAGATGGAGCAACTGGGAGAATGGGATGGAGTCCTTACAGGAGGCAGGGTGTGAGGAAGTGTAGTCAAGGTAGCCATGGTCGTCCGTGGGCTTATAATGAATATTAGTAGGCAGCCTGTCCCCAGACATGGAGACAGAAAAGTCACAGAAGGGAAGGGATAGGCCATGTAAAAATGAGAGAAAAGTGGAAATTGGAAGTAAAGATGATGAAGTTTTCCAGTTCGGGGCAAGACCAGAAAGCAGCACCAATACAGTCATTAATGTACCGGAAAAAGAGGTGAGGGAGGGGGCCTGAGTGGGACTGCAACAAGGAATGTTCGACATATCCCACAAAAAGACAGGCATAACTAGGACCCATGACAGTACCCACAGCATCACCTTTTATTTGAAGGAAGCAAGTGGAGTTGAAGGAATTGTTGTTCAATGTAAGAGCAGGTTCAGCCAGGTGGAAGAGGGCAGAGTCCTCAGACCATCCTGGTAGGGGATGGAGGTGTAGAGAGATTGGACGTCCATAGCTCAGAGGAATATATGAAGCAAACCTGGGACTTTCTCAGTTGATTATATTCTCTACACACTAAGAAAGTAGATTCGCCCACGAGATCATGAGCCAGCTCTGCCTTTGTCTCCATCACATAAGAACATAAGAAATAGGTACAGGAGTAGGCCATTCGGCCCCTCAAACATGCCCCGCCATTCAGTAAGATCATGGCTGATCTGCCCCAGACCTCAACTCTCTTTCGTGCCAGCTCCTCATAGCCCTCAACTCCCCAATATTTCAAAAATCTATCTACCTCCTCTTTAAATACTTTCAGTGATCTAGCCTCCACAACTCTCTAGGGTAGTGAATTCCAGACATTCATTACCCTCTGAGAGAAGAAATTCCGACACATCGCAGTTTTAAATGAGTGTCCCCTTATTCTGTAACTATGTCCCCAGTTCGAGATTCCCCCCACTAGTGGAAACATCTTCTCAACATCTACCGTCAACTCCCCTCAGAATCTTGTACGTTTCAATAGATCACCCCTCATTCTTCTAAACTCTGATGAATAAAGGCCTAACCTGTTTAGCCGTTCTTGATAAGTCAACTCCTTCATCTTCAGCCTAGTGAATTTCTTTTGAACTGCCTCCAATGCCAATATATCCTTTCTTAAATATGGGGACCAAAACTGTACAGAGTACTCCAGGTGCTACCTCACCAACATCCTGTACATTTGTAACAAGACTTCCCTCTTTTTAAACTCCAACCCCCTAGCAATAAAGGCCAAAATTCTATTCGCCTTCTTAATTACTTGCTGCACCTGCATGCTAAGTTTTTGTGTTTCATGCACAAGAACACCCAGATTCCTCTGTGCTGCACGTTTTTGAAGTCTCTCTCCATTTAAATAATAGTCTGCCTTTTGATTCTTCCTACCAAAGTGCATGACCTCACACTTTCCTACATTAAACTCCATCTGACAAGTTTTTGCCCACTCACTCAACCAATATCCCATTGCAGATTCCTTCTGTCCTCATCACAACATGCCCTCCCACCTATTTTTGTATCGTCAGCAAATTTGGATATATTTTACACTCTGCCCCCTCTTCCAAGTCATTAATATAGATAGTAAATAATTGAGGCCCTAGGACTGATCTTTGTGTCACTCCACTAGTTACGTCTTTCCAACCTGAAAAAGACCCATTAATCCCGACTCTCTGTCTTCTGTGAGTTAACCAATCCTCAATCCACGCTAATACATTACCCCCAATACCGTGAGCTCCTATCTTGTGCAATAATCTCTTGTGGCATCTTATCGAATGCCTTCTGGAACTCTTGTTCTTTCTGTTTTTCCATGTGTTAACTATCTGAACAAAGGGCCATGAAAAGTAATTGGCCCACCTGTTTCCACAGAAAAGTGAATGAACGGTCAAGGCCTGGCATTGAGGCACTTTCATTAATCTAGAATATGTCAACTGATTCAGGCAAGACTCAAACAAGCCTCCATTTCATATTCAATTAATGAATGCCTCAACTCCCAGAGTTCTAAGTCTAAGAAAACACTTTAACCAGATTGTTGGCAGCAGAAATGAAGTCTGACACCATCGAGTCAGCAACCTCATCATGAGTGGTAAAAGCAGGAGAGACTGCGTGTAATATAACTCTGTGCTTCACCACACAAAATAGAATTCTCTGATGACAAATGTCCTTGGGCCTTTGCAGCGCATCGACTAATGATTCCCTCACCATTCTGTCCACATACTGGAGCTACATAACCCAGCTCTTAGCCGAAAATGGGTACACAACAGGAGATTTACATCTTACTATTTTTAACTGAATGCAGGCAGCCCAGGATTAAGGGAGCTATTTTAATAGAATGTGCTTTGCACCAATAGGACGATGATGATTGCCACACTCCTCAGCACGTTTACTGTAGGTAAAGCAATGTGATAAATGTGGGATTTCTGCTGTAAGAAATGGATTTTATAGGCAGTCTCATAAAAACAGTCAGCTTTTACATTTGAGCAATCAGTGCCAATATATTTAGAAACAAAGAAATGCCGATCTCAAAATGTGTGTGTTAATAATACACACACTGCCCACACATTCACACAGCCCCCCACCCCCAACACACACATTCACACAGCCCCCCACCCCCAACACACACATTCACACAGCCCCCCACCCCCAACACACACATTCACACAGCCCCCCACCCCCAACACACACATTCACACAGCCCCCCACCCCCAACACACACATTCACACAGCACCCCCTCCCCCCAAACACACATTCACACAGCCCCCCACCCCCAACACACACATTCACACAGCCCCCCACCCCCAACACACACATTCACACAGCCCCCCACCCCCAACACACACATTCACTCAGCCCCCCACCCCCAACACACACATTCACACAGCCCCCCACCCCCAACACACACATTCACACAGCCCCCCACCCCCAACACACACATTCACACAGCCCCCCACCCCCAACACACACATTCACACAGCCCCCCACCCCCAACACACACATTCACACAGCCCCCCACCCCCAACACACACATTCACACAGCACCCCCTCCCCCCAAACACACATTCACACAGCCCCCCTCCCCCAACACACACATTCACACAGCACCCCACCCCCAACACACACATTCACACAGCCCCCCACCCCCAACACACACATTCACACAGCACCCCTCCCCCCAAACACACATTCACACAGCCCCCCACCCCCAACACACACATTCACACAGCCCCCCACCCCCAACACACACATTCACACAGCACCCCACCCCCAACACACACATTCACACAGCCCCCCTCCCCCAAAACACACATTCACACAGCACCCCCTCACACACATTCACACAGCACCCCCTCCCTGTTTCAGTGCTGTATCTCTTTCCAAAACTAAACTAGAAATGGAGTCAGGAAGAAGTATTACAACGAATGTTGGGCAAAAGGCCGCTGAAGAATTGGGAGTTTGAAACAGCCACTGTAAGTGACATAGGGGAGAGTTTATTTCAGGAGAAAACATGGTGGTACGTCAGGTTGGAAGTGGTAGATGTAGTGGGATGTGGACACTGCCCCCATACACATGGGCCATCCAACTATCCTCCAAGCAAATGATTGGCATATGCCCGCCTTCCCCTAATGCTAAGTCGCTGACACACTCAAGCTTAAACCAGAGATAACTTGTGCATGCTACTCACAGCCTCCCTGGCAATGTGCATCAGTGCACTAGAAACTGCCAAATACATCATCTCTTATCATGCTCCCGGCTTATTTTAGGTAGAAGCTCAAAAATAAAAAATATTTTAAAAGTCTGCTGGGAAGTTCATGGCCACTGCACACTCAGCATGGGAGTAACATGCAAAAGAACTGAATTAGTAGCTTCCAACAATGAGTCAAGGAATAGACCCAATGTTTAGATTTGGAAGGATAGCCTATATTTTTCCCCTTCCTCACTGTCCTGAAGGTTCTCACACTTATTAGGTAGTTCCCTGGATGTTAGTCTGCTTCCGATGCCTCGTTCAATTGGCTATGTTTCAAATGCAAGGTGTTCAAAGTCAAGTTCAATTTCATCGTCAGTCAGCATCCACACACATGCACATTCCAGGAATCAGTCAATAGCAGTCAGCAGCAGGCACCCCAACTGATTTCTCCCTGCCCCCAAGGGCACTGAGGTCAGTATAGCACCTCTATAAAAGTAAGTCTTACACTTATATAGCACCGATCACGTCCTCAGTACCTCCTAAAGTGCTTTACATTTAATGAAGTATCTTTGAACTGTAGTCCCTGTTGTAATGTATGAAACATGGCAGCCAATTTACACACAGCAAGGTCCCAAAGAGCAACAAGATAAACTTTTTATTTTAGTGATGTTGGTTGAGGGAGAAATATTGGCCCTGGGCCTACAGGGGGAATTCCCCTGCTCTTCAAATCGTGCTATTGGATCTTTTCTGTCTACATGAGTGGGCAGACAGGGCCTCACAGTTTAACATCCCATCTGAAAGACAGCACCTTCAACAATGCAGAACTCCTTTAGTACTGACACGAGTGTGTTAATATCAACAGATTACATGTCAAGTGGATTCGAGAGGATAGAGTGTGCTACCCATTGAACCACAGGCAACACCCTAACAGAGATCAGAAAAATCAGCAGAGAGCAGGCATCTTGATTTGTCTGTCTCCTCCACACAGTCATTATCAAATGAGGTAGTGGCAGTCACTGTCCCACCATTCTCATTTCAAAGAAATTCTGTCCTTTAAAATCAGACAATAAAACAGAAAACATGGATTTTTAAAAAAATTATTTTAATGCTGAGCTTGTCTAGGTCAGTAAAAGTGAAACTGATGTATTTTGAGACTAAACAGTAAAATTGCTGTAGTCAGCTAATTATTAAATGAGAAAGTGACCACTTAAAAATTATTTTTACCTGTTCAGCATTGTAAATACAGTGTCATCTTTATACATTTGGAATAAATTATGGGTTGTCATTCTCTGAGCAATAAAAACTCAAACACAAGCTTTGTGCAAACAGACTCAGCTGGCGACAAGAATCAAATACTCATTTTGCAAATCAATGCAGCAAGAAGCTGCATTCAAAGGTGTTTTTATGTAAAATGAGGCTAGTTGTAAACACTGTTAGCAGCCTGCCTGAGACAGGGTTGACGTGTTTAATATACACTAGATCTAACCCCAGCTTTTTTGCTATGCAAGAAAACACCTGTGGAGCACAGACATTTAATTCAGTGTCAGCCCAGAACAGTACATCCATTACTTTATTGTAAGCTTTGTGGATTGTGAAGTGTCGAAATTCAAATCAAGTGATTAAGTCCAACTGTCATGTAGCACTCTTGGCAACAAAGTGTACCTCCTCATTAATTTGAGCATTGTTTGGAATGGTTACAATGTCTGTTAAAACCTGTGTTTTTGGTGTTAGTGCGAGCTCTTCTGAGACGAAGTCCAAGCAGTATTTCATATGCGTTGCATGACAAAACCAAGAATTCCAATGTGGGATTACTGGCTCTGGAGGAAGGGAGAAATTTTGTTCCCCAATTTCAGCTATTTCAAATGCATTTGCAATGTGTTGCCTGTCTCAAAGCTTGCAGCTATGGGAAGTGTTTGAAGATCTTTTTAAATGTAGCTGACAAGTTTGTTGACTTTACCAAATTTGCTTTTCCACAGCTCACTGACAAGAGACATTATATGTGTATTAATGTAATATGGACAGCATTAGGCATTACACCTTTGCTACGGCCAGGTGAGGAGGGGGTCACAGTTGCCCCTCTTGCCCTTCCTCTTATTTGACCACAAAGGGGGGTGGGGGGGGGGGAAGAGGGGGAGCGAGAGAGAGAAAGAAAAGGCAGCACACAGCCTTCTCTGCTGCTGCAGTCTCAGTTATTGCTTATCTCTTTGTGTGCATCAAAACTCCCAGTTTTACAAATGCCTGGGGAGATGGTCACATGGTTGCTTCAGGGAATTCTCTGGAACCTTCTAATGAGATACAAGGTTCAGAATTGGCTCCACAGGCCCCAGGATGCCAGTATTTACACCCGGAAAGGTTTGCTCTTTCAAAGTCAATGCGTCAGGATTGCCTTGACTGCCAAGCTAATGTATCAATCTTAGGTTATTTAACTACTTACAGCAAGCCATTGTTCTGGGTCCAGGGCTTCTCAGACTTCTGGTTCCGGTTGCAAAGGTGTTTCAGATGCAAATTGCAGTTGCCATCTTGGCTGCCAGTTTGCTTTTTTGAAGTTAAATGTAGGACTCTCTCCATTAAAAGTCTAATGCAAGTTTCCAAATGATGAATTAATATTTCTCATTTGTTATCTAGCGTTTTCTTAACACATCGGAGCACAGATTTGAAAGATTATGTCATCTAAGTTGCATTGTCACTAATGAAGGCAGATGCTTTGTTGAAATCTGCACTGTATTTTTTTTAATTTATTTTTATTTATTTAGAGATACAGAACTGAAATAGGCCCTTCAGCCCACCAAGTCTGTGCTGACCAACAACCACTCATTTTATACTAATCCTACATTAACCCCATATTCCCTACCACCTACCCACACTAGGGTTAATTTACAATGGCCAATTTACCTATTAACCTGCAAGTCTTTGGCTGTGGGAGGAAACCGGAGCACCCGGCGGAAACCCACGCGGTCACAGGGAGAACTTGCAAACTCCGCACAGGCAGTACCCAGAACTGAACGTGGGTCGCTGGAGCTGTGAGGCTGCGGTGCTAACCACTGCGCCACTGTGCCGCCCACTTTGAAATGGTTTTGATTATCGTTTGGGAAACTGGTGTAATTAACAGCTTTTAAGTGGACGCAGTCTGTGAGCACTGTTGTTAGCTTTCCTGACTGTACATCTTTGGCCTTACCAGACATTAAATCAAACAAAACATGCAGCACATAGCTGTTGTGCTCATCGGTGGACTCATCACAAATGGCAAAAGACTCACACGCGTTAATCTGAGATTTCATCTCAATGTGTAGCAGAAAACCTTCGGTAGGTACTCCTGTCGTAGTTTATTTGCAATTGACAAACAAACAGCATTTTGCACATTATGTTGACTACCCGCAGCTTTGGTAATCGCATTTTTTCAATGGTATGTTGGCGCTTGCAAAAGCATCCACAGTTCCATTGTAACCAAATGACAACTAAGCTCTCTGTCAACTGCTTAAAAAACAAAGCTGAATTCATTGCTTTACTTTTGTGCGTTCATTTTCCAGCAGTATGGTGTCTGATGCTCTCCTTCTGCTGTGATTGCTTTTGGACTCTAAGTGGCACTGAACCATTGCCCGCCCTGCTTAATTCAACCAAACGTTGTCACTTGTCCAAAACGGTATTCCACCATCAGCATGCAGAATTAGGCTTCCAAATTCTTTCACTCTGTGCTGCAGTAATGTTTGTGGTGGTTTTTGATTTGCTCATTCTGGCATTCTCACTTGCCTGCTAATACTTGAGACTGTTTCTATCAAAACTGCACCAGGAGCCCTCCCTCATCTACCAACGAGGCCAACCTTGTATCAATCACTAAAACGTGCAATGTTTGCAACATGCCCAGCAATCAGCGAGGTGAGCTTTATGTCAATGAATAAAATACGCAAAGTTCACAAAATGGCTGATTTCATGGAGGACCTGAGATTTCAGAGTCCATGATGCATTTTGTACATTCGCAAATTTGGTAGGGCCCTACACGAGATATTACAGAATGCTGTGGTACAGACGGATCCAGGTGTCCTCATACAAAAAGGTAGCATACAGGTACAGCAAGCAACTAGGAAGAAAAATGAAATGTTGGCCTTTATTGCAAGGGAGGTGGAATCTGAAAGTAGGGACGTCTTGCTACAGTTGTACAGGGCATTGGTGAGACGGCACCCAGAGTATTGCATACAGTTTTGGTCTCCTTACATAAGGAGGGATATACTTGCTGTGAAGGCAGTTCAGAGAAGGTTCACTAGGTTGACTCCTGGGATGAAGGGGTTGTCTTATGACGGAAGGTTGCGCAGGTTGGGCCCATACTCATTGGAGTTTAGAAGAATGAGATGTGATCTTATTGAAACATATGAGAGTTTGAGGAGGTTTGACAGAGTAGATGCTGAGAGGATGTTTCCCCTTATGGGGAATCTAGAACTAGAAGGAAGTTTCAGAATAAGGCATCTCCCATTTAAGACAGAGGTGAGGAGGAATTTCTTTACTCAGAAGTTGGTGAATCTTTGGAATTCTCTACCCCAGAAGGCTGTGGAAGCTCAATCATTGAGCATGTTCAAGACAGAAATCGACAGATATCTGGATATTAATGACATCAAGGAATATGGGGATAGTGCAGGAAAGTGGCGTTGAGGTAGATGATCAGCCATGATCTAATTGAATGGCTGAATGGCCCACTCCTGCTCTTATGTTCCTACTCTATGCCCCTAATAATAAAGCCTAGGATGCTGTGTGCTCCTTAACTCTCTCGCAACCTGACCTGCCACCCTCACTGATTGATGCATATGAATTAACAAAGGCCTGAACTTATACTGGATAAGTGTGTTGTTAGCTGCACAAGCAGCTTTGAAAGAATATGGATACACAAGCAAATACTGCAGATGCTGGAAATCTGAAATGAGAGAAAATGCTAGTAACAAATCAACAGGTTAGGCACCATCTGTGGAGAGAGAAACAAGAGTAAACATTTCAGGTCAATGATGTTTTGTCAAAACTGGAATAAGTCAGATTTAACTTTTTAAAAAAAAAATTAAAAACAGGTACAGCTGCAGGGGAAGGGGAGGGAGAGGAGGAAGGAACAAAGGAGAAAGTCTGATATGGTGGAAGACAGGAATGATTAAATGACAAAAGGGATAATGTTGCAAGACATGAAAAGGTAGCAAGGGGACAAGTAAAGAAACAAAAAGATTGGTTTTGGGGAGGTTTAAATGGCAACAGAACCATTACCAGCACCCGCTGTCCGAAAAAAATAGGACAGTGGTTATGATCTGAAATTGTTAAAACGCAGAAGGTATATCCTGTGACTGTTTCTTTACTTCAACAACACGTTGTATTATAGCACTTTTAACGTAATAGACCTTCCCAAGGCACTTCACATGAACGTTACAAAATAAAATTTGAGACCCAGCCACATAAGGAAATATTAGAGCAGATGGCCAAAAGCTTGGTCATAGACGTTGATTTTAAGGAGCATCTTACAGAGAGACCCACAGAGACAGAGAAAGGTTTAAGGAGGGATTTATAGCGCGTAGGAGCTAGGCAGCAGAAGACATGACCAATGATGAGCATTCTCGATTTTAATGGCCCCAAGAAACCAGAATTAGATAAGCGCAGATATCTCGAAGCGTTACGGGGCTGGAGGAAATTGGAGATAGGGGAGGAGCACGATCACGTAGAGATTTGAAAACAAGCATGAGAATTTTAAAATCATAGCACTGCTTAACCAGAAGCCAATGTAAGTCAGCGAACACAGGAGTAATTTTTTTTTCATTCATTCGTGGGATATGAGCATCACTGGCAAGGCCTGCAATTGTTGCCCATCTCTACTACAAACGAGTGGCTTACTGGGCCATTTTAGAGGGCAGTGAGGGTCAACCACATTTCTGTGGGTCTGGAGTTACATGTCGGCTAGAACAGGGAAGGACGGCAGATTTCCTTCCCCTAAAGGAAATTAATGAACCAGATGGGTTTTTAAACAACAATCTGGTAATTTCATGATCACCATTACCGAGACTAGCTTTTTATTCCACATTTATTAATTAATTGTGTTTAAATCCCACCAGCTGCAGTGGGTGGGATTTGAACTCATCTCCAAAGCATTAGTGCCGGCCTCTGGATTACTAGTCTAGTAACATTACCACTGTGCCAGCATTTCCACAAACGGTAAATGGGACTTGTTGCGAGTAAGGACACGGACAGCAGTTTTGGATGACCTCAAGTTTACCGAGGGTAGGAGGCTGGCAGGAGTGTGTTGGAATAATCAAGTCTAGAGATAACAAATCCATGGATGAGGGTTTCAGCAGATGAGCTGAAGCAGGGACGGAGTCGGGCAATGTTACGAAGGTGGAAATATGCAGCCTTAGTGAAGGTGCGGATATGTGGGTGGAAACTCATCTCGGGGTCAGTAATGAAATAAAGGTTATGAACAATCTGGTTCAGCCCCAGACAGTTCAGTTGCCCGAGTGTGTCAGTAGCTGGGGAAGCAGTTTGTAGCAGGGACCAAAAAACAATGGATTTAGACTTCCCAATATCTATTGGGAGCAAATTACTGCTCATCCAGTGCAAGATGTCATACAAACCGTCTGATAATTTAGAGAGACAATGGAGGACTTGAGGGCTTTGGTGGTGAGGCAGAGCTGGATGGAGTCAGTGTACATGTGGAAACTAATGTTGTGTACTTCTACAAATGAATTTTCAAAATACTCACATTTCAAATCCAGCACTCCAAATCATTTCACTAGGTATAAAATCAAAGCTTTTCGGGAAAGGAAAAATAGGATCCAATTTTGCTTTATTTCTCTTCTCTACATGACACGCACTCCATCTTTCTCCTGCCTTATGTTAGACCGAAAAACTAGTTTAAAATCCATGTATTCTGTAAAAAAAAACCTGTCCTTTCCCTACCCACCCCGAACCTAGTAAACAGACCTAGTTGAAAGTGAAATGTTTAATGTGCCTTAGGGACAATAAATATAAATGAGCCTTATAAAAACAAGAAACTATTTTAATTGATTTATGAAGAGAGCACATTTATTAACCTGACACTCAGCCCCTCAGAAGCACTCAGAGAAACTGAATTAGCCACACACACACTCTGCTCATGCACAGTGGGATCACGGTGCAGCTGTTCCTTAATGCACTTGTGTTCAAATAATGGCCTCAGGATTTTATTAAAACATAATCAACAAATTATTGGGCAGGGGCAGGATCCAGGCTAACCTTCAGGATGATGAGAGATTTTTGTCCTTAATGTATCTGGCAAACTGATGTTTTTCTCTAAACAGATGCAAGAGGTCACACTATTCTCAAATCCTCTACTGATCACACCATCAGCAGCTGCTCAAGAAGGCGGCCCACCACCACTTTCTCAGGGCAACTAAGAATGGGAAATAAATGCCAGCCTTGCCAGTGATGCCCACATCCAAATAAAAAAAGCTTCAGATTCAAAGGTTCACGAGGGGGTCACCAAAAGCAAGTGCCAAGAACAATCAGGCTAAACCATTATAAATCACTGGTTAAGCCAAAGTTGGAGTATTGTGTTCAATTTTGGGCACCACACTTTAGGAAAGATGTCAAGGCCTTACAGAGGGTGCAGAGGAAAATTACAAGAATTGTTCCAAGGATGAGGGACTTCAGTTACTTTAGTGGGCTTGTTCTCCTTAGAACTGAGAAGATGAAGTGATTTGATAGATGTGTTCAAAATGATGAGGGGTTTTGATCGAGTAAACAAGGAGAAACAATTTCCGGTGGTTCGTTACCAGAGGATACAGATTTAAAGATAATTGGAAAAAAGCTAGGGGGAATATATGCAAGTTTTAAAAAAATGCAGCAAGTTGTTGTGATTTAGAATGCACAATGAGGGGGCAGTGGAAGCAGATTCAATAATAATGTTCAAAAGGGAATTGGATAAGTGAAGCAGAAAAAAATTGTAGGGATATGGAGAAAAGGGGAATAGGACTATTTGGACTCTCAAAGAGCCAGTACAGGCATGATGGGCCGATTGAACTTTTTAGTACAGAAAGAGGGAATGAACACTTAAGTGACCAGCCTGCATTTATTACTATACCAGAAAGTACGCATACAGTTCCCCTCTCAAAGTGTCTGGGCACGTGAGGAAGCCAGCCTTACTCATCTGTTTCACCAGGCAGATGGCACCCTGTTGAATATCTGCCTTGTTCAGGCACTTGGCTTTGGTGCAGGGCCTCCAACTCCTCACTGTCCAGTGTGATTGATTACTCCATTTCATATCCCCATTAACACATCGCCTTTATTATAACAACTTGCATCTATGTAGCCCCTTCACCACCTCAGGACATCTCAAAGGTCTTTACAACCAATGAAGCACTTTTGAAGTGCAGTTATTGTTGTATTGTAAGAAATGCAGCAGCCAATTTGCACACAGTAAGCTCCCACAAACAGTGTGATAATGATCGTACATACGAATTAGTAACTGCAGGAGGCCACTCGGCCCCTCCAGCTTGCTCTGCCATTCAACAAGATCATGGCTGATCTGATTGTAACCTCAACTTCACATTCCCGCCTACCCCCAATAATCTTTCACCCCCTTGCTTATCAAGAATCTATCTACCTCTGCCTTAATAATATTCAAAGACTCTGCTTCCACCATCTTTGAGGAAGAGCATTCCAAAGACTCAAAATATTTCTCCTCATCTGTCTTAAATGGGTGACCCCCTTATTTTTAAATAGTAACCCCTAGTTCTAGAATCTCCCACAAGAGGAAACACCCTTTCCACATCCACCCTGTCAAGAGCCCTCAGGATCTTATATGTTTCAATCAAGTCACCTCTTACTCTAAACTCCAGCAGATACAAGCCTAGTCTGTACAACCTTTTCTCACAAGACAACCCGCCCATTCCAGGTATTCGTCTGGTAAAGCTTCTCTGAACTGCATCCAACACATTTACATCCTTCCTTAAATAAGGAGACCAATACTGTACATAGTACTCCAGATGTGGTCTCACCAATGCCCTGTATAACTGAAGCATAACCTCCCTACTTTTATATTCAATTCCCCTTGCAATAAACAATAACATTCTATTAGCTTTCCTAATTACTTGCTGTACCTGAATACTAACCTGTTGCCATTCATGCACTAGGACACCCAGATCCCTCTGCATCTCAGAGCTCTGCAACCTCTCACCATTTAGATAATATGCTTTATTTATTCTTCTTGCCAAAATGGACAATTTCACATTTTCACACATTATACTCCATTTGCCAAATCTTTGCCCACTCACTTAACCTTTCTATATCCCTTTGTAGCCTCCTTATGTCCTCTCCACAACTTACTTTCCTACCTATCTTTGTGTCATCAGCAAGCTTAGCAACCATATCTTTGGTCCCTTCATCCAAGTCATTTATATAAACTTTAAAAAGTTGAGGCCTCAGCACTGATCCCTGTGGCACAACTCGTCACATTTTGCCAACCAGAAAATGACCCATTTATGCCTACTCTGTTTCCTGTTAGCTAGCCAATCTTCTATCCATGCCAAAATGTTACCCTTGCACCATGAGCTTTTATTTTCCATAATAATCTTTGATGCAGCACCTTTTCAAATGCCTTCTGGAAATCTAGTACAGTACATCCACCGGTTCCCCTTTATCCACAGCACATATTACTTCTTCAAAGAACTCCAATAAAATCGGTTAACCATGATTTCCCTTTCACAAAACCATGTCGACTCTGCCTGATTACCTTGAATTTTTCTAAGTGCCCTACTATAATGTCTTTAATATGGCTTCTAACATTTTCCCTATGACAGATGTTAAGCTAATTGGCCTGTTGCGATGCTGACCAAAGGATACATGTTGGCCAGGTCACCAAGTATAGTTGCTCTGCTCTTCTTCAAAATAGTACAATGGATTCTTTTAGATCCACCCTGAGCACACAGACCAGGTCTCAGTTTAACATCACATCCAAAAGAAGGCACCTCCAACAGTGCAGCACTCCCAGTACTACAATGGATTGTCAGCCTAGATTTTTGTGCTCAAATCTCTGGAGTGGGATTTGAACCCACAACCTTCTGCCTCAGAGGCGAGACCAAGTGAGCACACTGTTTCAGCCACATGATTGATTATGCTCCTGTGAAGGCACACAAAATTTGACAACAAGCCACGTGAAGCGATATTGGGGCAGGTGACCAAAAGCTCAGTCAAAGAGTTGGGGGTTAAAGAGCATCTTAAAGGAAGGGAGATGGATCTAAAGAGTCGGAGGGGTTTAGGGAGGGAATTCCAGAGCTTAGGGCCTAGGCAGCTGAAGGCATGGGTGCCAAAGGTGGAGTAATTAAAATCGGGGATGAGCAAAAGAACAGAATTGGAGGAATGCAGAGATCTCAATAGCTTGTAGGGCTAGAGGATGTTAGATAGGGAGGGCCAAGGCTACAGCTGACTACTGTCCTTTCCAGGAGTCTCAATCCACAGCTATGTGCTATAGGTCAAGCTTTTCCTATACTAATAATCCATACAAGTTCAGCAAACCAGTGCAATGGGTCAGCCCATTTTCCCTCCATTATTAGAAATTCAAGGCTTATTTATTTCTTTAAAGCTTTACTGCACTGAACAATAATAAGAGAAGCAGATTTGCACCCGACCTTGATTTCTGTCTAACAGTCCAGAAGTTAGCAGCGATTTAAAATTTAAAAAAACTGGACAAGTTGCTGCTGGTTCCTAGCTCTTTTGTGCATGCTTCAAAATTGAACATAGAAACCCCCACAGATAACCCCAAGGGGCACCATGAATTTCCAATTCCGTATCATGAATGAGGAGTGCTGGAATGACTTCTGCGTCACACGTCACCCACACCAACTTGCAACCATGAATTTAGGCATTTGCTGCTCAATTAGACGGTAGATGCCTTAGTTGGTTCCTAACACAACCCAGGGACGTGTTCAAACAGAACATACAAGTCCTACGGTCCTGAAAGTCCTCAGAATCATTCACCATAAAGAACAGTCTTTAAACACAGTGAACGTGTGCCTGGATGACAAAATAAATTGCAGCTCAGTTGGCTAATGATTAAAGGGCAACTCTGGAGCTGTACAGAAACAAATCCCACCAAAAGCCAAGGAAGAATTTCTGCCTGTATAAGAGTGATGTAATCCTCATTTCTGGTTAAATTATGTTTTGTTGTAAAGAAACCGCAGTAGCTGAAAAGCAGTCTACAGCACCCCAGATCTGGAGTTCCTCGGATACAATAACAATGTTACCTATCTAACATCAGCAAGACAGATTTACATCGAGAGGGCGGGAGAGAAGCATTGATTAGTAACGCTCTAGAACAGCAGTATTACCCACACCTAATCTAGTGTACAGCTAGTATTGCAAGGCATTATCCACAGGATACTGTGGGGACTCATCATAGAAATTGTCCACAGCATATAGCAGGGGCTGTACAGAGGTTACTCACAGGGAGCACAATACAGCAGTGGTGTATATAGGTAACCCACAGAGTTGTTCTTACGATCACAAGGCATTTTAGTGAACTGGTGGGTATAGATTAATGGGACCCAGTCTCAGCACAATCCCCGAGAGTACCTATTCCATTTTTCTCAAAGCAGGATGACTTGGTGCTTAGTACAACCCTTGCATCAGATTAAATTAAACCCGCAACCTTTTACATTTTCAGGATTTATTCCATAAAGATAGCAATAAAAAAAAATCTTCCAGGCTTCAATCCTGCACACTATAAACAGAAAATGAGTACACTGAAAAAGTATTGATATTTATGCCAGCAATTGAAGCTCCCTTCTTTCATTGATGCAGGGTGCATTGCTGAACTGAGTGTTATAATTGAAAGTTTACAAGGTATCCTGAAAGTACACAATTATTCTAAAAAGCATTCCAGAAATTGAAGTACTGCAACTCTAATTAAACACAAAGGCAACTGTTACTTTCACCTGAACTTACCAAACATCTTCAAACAGCAAAATTGTTGGAGTTTCAATGCGAAGTGGGCAATGGTGTACAGGGATCAGATTTAGATGTTCAGCATCAGCCCAGAACAGAGCAGGCAGACAGGTCAGTTTTCACAGTAAATGCAAACAGCTGCCACACCCAAGAGGCAGCTGCAAGTCAGATGGAGAGTTTGAGTGTGTGTTTACACATCCCTTTTATTTGCCACCTCAGTTTCAAGGGTACCCCTTCCATCCCTTTGTTGGAAATATTTTCTCTGCTCTTGTACAGCACGCTCCAGTAGTGGCAAGTTAACCCCATCCGCTTCCATTAGTAATCGGGCCTGAATCACAGGAATGTTGCCTGAAAATGCAGCACAGTACAACTGAGTTAATATCTAGTCAATCAGAACAAGTGCAGCATGTGTACAGGAGACCAAATGATGCAAATTGAGTGAATATTTTGAAGTCATGATGAGCTGGCTCACCTCATTCAGGGTGCTACAGTTGTGGCCTCTCTGCCCCTGGGAGAAAAATGGGAAGAAAACAGCCAGAACTGGGGAGTTTAGGACTAGGGGACAAGCTTAAAAACTCTCAGGAGTGAAGTCAGGAAACACTTCTCATAAAGGGTGGCAGAAATTTGGAACTATCTTTCACATACGGCAACTGATCAACTGTTAATTTTAAATCTGAGATTGATAGATTGTTAACCTGAAGGCATTAAGGCATATGGGGCAAAAGCTGGTACATGGAGTTAGGACACAGATCAGCCATGATCTCACTGAATTGTGGAACAGGCTTGAGGGGTTAAGTGGCTGACTCCTGATCCCATCCAGTGACTCAATAACAACATTTTTAAAATCCAAAATCAACGATAGCAACACAAGTTGACTCCCAGCCCAAAAGGAAAATCAAAGAACAAGCAGCACACGTATTTTAGTGAGCCCCTACTACACCCCAAATTAGTCCAACAAAATTGTGGAAACAGAAAGGAAAATGGAACAAAAACAGGAGTGCTGCTCCAACCCATCATGCCATAACTTCCCCAATTTACTGACCCTATGAAAACGTCCTATATAATACAAGACAATAACTTGGCCATGCTAATCTCTAGTAATATAGATTTGGAACAATGATTGTGCCCAAGTAGACCAAGAATATTCCACAGATTTACTTGTACAAGCACCAACCCTTTTAATGGAAGGGTCTCCAGCTTTTCCTTGTTAAATTTTGCATCCAGAAATCTATCCATAATCCTGAATTCTCATCAGAAGTAGGAAGGATAACAGTGATCTGATTAGAAGCAAATCTTATGTTCTTCGCCCCTTACTCTTAAACTTATGGGGATTGATAGTGTTTCCAATGTAACTACACATCAATAATGGAGAGAATGGATATTCTAGCCTTGTGGCAATAAAGAGGATAACATTTCATGTAACTGAAATTAGACAAACTACATAAATCTGATGAAATTACATCAAAGCTAAATAAAGAAAAAGACTGGAATTTTTACAGTCATACCTTTAGCTAAGCTGTTTCAGTACAGCTAGAACACTAGCATCTACTTGACAACATGGAAAATTGTTCAGGTATGTCCTGTCCACAAAAAGCAGGACACAATTTCAAAGTTTGCAGATGACTTAAAACTCTGAAATTTAGTAAACAGTGTGGAGGATAATAGCAGACATCAGGAGCGCATAGACAGACTGGTGAAATGGGCAGACACATGGCAGAGGATATCCAACACAACTGTTAAGTAATGCACTTTGGAAGAAAGAATGAGGAGACACAAAATAAACTAAATGGTACAATTTAAAGGGGGTGCAGAAACAGTGGGACCTGGGAGTTTGTATACACAAAACTTTGAAAGTGGCAGGACAGGTTGATAAGGCTGTTAAAAATATATGGGATCCTTAGCTTTATAAATAGAGGGAGAGGGTACAAAAGCAAGGAACTTACCCCAAGCCTTTATAAAACAGCGGTTAGACCTCAGCTGTAGTAGTGCGTCCAATTCTGAGTATCACACTTCAAGATCATCAAAGCCTTGCAGAGCATGCACAGACTTACTAGAATGGCACCAGGGATGAGGCCCAACTATCTTCAGCTGCTACATTAATGAACTTCCCTCCATCATAAAGGTTAGAAGTGGGGCTGCTTCTTGCTGATGATTGCCGTGTTAGCTCCATTCACAACTCCTCAGATAATGAAGCAGTCCATGCCCACATACACCAAGACCTGGACAACATGCAGGCTTGGACTGATAAATGTCAAGCAACATTTGTGCCACAGTATTGTCAGGCAATGACCATCACCAACAGAGCATAACCACCTCTCCTTGACATTACCAGCATTGAAACCCCACCAAAAATCATGGGCTGGTGTCACATTTGACCAGAAACTGAACTAAATCTGCCATATAAATACCGTGTTAGCGAGAGCAGGTCAGAGGCTGGATATTCTCTAGTGAGTGGCTCACCTCCCCACTCCCCAAACCCATTCTACCATCTACAAGGTAGAAGTCAGGAGTCTGCTGAAATATTCTCCACTCAGATGGGTGCAGCTCCACACTAAATTATATCTACCCCTACTTTGCTCATCCCATTAAACAGCCAAGGCCTTCCCGAAGAATTTTAGTCCTCCTCACTGTCTTCCATACCTGCAACTTGTACTGTCAACAAATGTTAAGACTGTGCTCTCTACCCAAGTCCAAATCATTTATATACACAGAATAAAAAACTGGATCAAGTGCTGACCTCTGCTGGCCCTGAGCCTACAGTGCAGGTATCTTGTTTGTCTTTCTTCTTGACTGAAGCACAACTTAATCATTGAATTTTATAGCACAGGAGGCCATACAGCCCACTCTGTCTGTGCCAGCTCTCTGAAGAAACCATCCCCATTGTCCTATTTCCTCATATCATTTCAAACTTTTGTTTTTTCACTCCCCTTTAAAAGCCAATATGTATTCTGCTTCCACCACCTGTTCCAACAATCTTATTTGAAAGATAAATGTCCCCCAACCTCTCCCTTCACCCTTTTGGTGATCTTAAATCGATATCCAGTTATCGACTCAACAACTGAGGAAAATAGTTTTCCCCCTACTTATCTCATTAAAATCCTTCATAATTGTCAACACAAGTATCACACCACCTTTAACCTTCTGTCTTAGTGAAAGAGTGGTCATTTCTCGAGCCTTTCCTTGTAACTAAAGTCTTTCATCCATGGTTCCATCCATGGTTCCATCTTGGTGGATCTTTTGTGCACCCATCCCACTGGCTTAATATCTTCTCAAACCAGGGCATCCCCTCTCTTCCTCCGCCACTAGCTCCAACACTTTTATTCAAGCCACTTTTAGTCTTGTCTGAGGTATTATTTGGATTGCTTTCTGTTGAGAGCTGGGATTGAGGACAATACAGAATAGTCTGTGGTGGGAACTCAAGGAGATGGCATCAGTCTTGTCAATGTTTAGCTGGAGGAAGTTAATACACATCCAAGTGAATATCGGATAACCACCCAGAGCATGGAAAAGTTGAGAGTGATAGTGGAGGTTTTGGCATTGGCATACACTTGGAAGGTGGTACTAGAATTAGAATTAGAACATTACAGCGCAGTACAGGCCCTTCGGCCCTCGATGTTGCGCCGACCTGTGAAACCATCTGACCTACACTATTCCATTTTCATCCATATGTCTATCCAATGACCACTTAAATGCCCTTAAAGTTGGCGAGTCTACTACTGTTGCAGGCAGGGCGTTCCACGCCCCTACTACTCTCTGAGTAAAGAAACTACCTCTGACATCTGTTCCATATCTATCACCCCTCAACTGAAAGCTATGTCCCCTCGTGCTTGCCATCACCATCCGAGGAAAAAGACTCTCACTATCCACCCTATCTAACCCTCTGATTATCTTATATGTCTCTATTAAGTCACCTCTCCTCCTCCTTCTCTCTAACGAAAACAACCCCAAGTCCCTCAGCCTTTCCTCGTAAGACCTTCCCTCCATACCAGGCAACATCCTAGTAAATCTCCTCTGCACCCTTTCCGTAGCTTCCACATCCTTCCTATAATGCGGTGACCAGAACTGCACGCAATACTCCAGGTGCGGTCTCACCAGAGTTTTGTACAGCTGCAGCATGACCTCGTGGCTCCGAAACTCGATCCCCCTACTAATAAAAGCTAACACACCATATGCCTTCTTAACAGCCCTATTAACCTGGGTAGCAACCTTCAGGGATTTATGCACCTGGACACCAAGACCTCTCTGTTCATCTACACTACCAAGAATCTTCCCGTTAGCCCAGTACTCTGCGTTCCTGTTACTCCTTCCAAAGTGAATCACCTCGCACTTTTCCGCATTAAACTCCATTTGCCATCTCTCAGCCCAGCTCTGCAGCCTATCTATGTCCCTCTGTACCCTACAACATCCTTCGGCACTATCCACAACTCCACCGACCTTAGTGTCATCCGCAAATTTACTAACCCACCCTTCTACACCCTCTTCCAGGTCATTTATAAAAATGACAAACAGCAGTGGCCCCAAAACAGATCCTTGCGGTACACCACTAGTAACTAAACTCCAGGATGAACATTTGCCATCAACCACCACCCTCTGTCTTCTTTCAGCTAGCCAATTTCTGATCCAAAGCTCTAAATCACCTTCAACCCCATACTTCCGTATTTTCTGCAATAGCCTACTGTGGGGAACCTTATCAAACGCCTTACTGAAATCCATATACACCACATCCACTGCTTTACCCTCATCCACCTGTTTGGTCACCTTTTCGAAAAACTCAATAAGGTTTGTGAGGCACGACCTACCCATCACAAAACCGTGCTGACTATCGCTAATTAACTTATTCTTTTCAAGATGATTATAAATCCTGTCTCTTATAACCTTTTCCAACATTTTACCCACAACCGAAGTAAGGCTCACAGGTCTATAATTACCAGGGCTGTCTCTACTCCCCTTTTTGAACAAGGGGACAACATTTGCTATCCTCCAGTCTTCCGGCACTATTCCTGTCGACAATGACGACATAAAGATCAAGGACAAAGGCTCTGCAATCTCCTCCCTAGCTTCCCAGAGAATCCTAGGATAAATCCCATCTGGCCCAGGGGACTTATCTATTTTCACACTTTCCAAAATTGATAACACCTCCTCCTTGTGAACCTCAATCCCATCTAGCCTAGTAGCCTGAATCTCAGTATTCTCCTCGACAACATTTTCTTTCTCTACTGTAAATACTGACGCAAAATATTCATTTAACACTTCTCCTACCTCCTCTGATTCCGCACACAACTTCCCACTACTATCCTTGATTGGCCTTAATCTAACTCTAGTCATTCTTTTATTCCTGATATACCTATAGAAAGCCTTAGGGTTTTCCCTGATCCTATCCGCCAATGACTTCTCGTGTCCTCTCCTTGCTCTTCTTAGCTCTCCCTTTAGATCCTTCCTGGCTAGCTTGTAACTCTCAAGTGCCCTAACTGAGCCTTCACGTCTCATCCTAACATAAGCCTTCTTCTTCCTCTTGACAAGCGCTTCAACTTCTTTAGTAAACCACGGCTCCCTCGCTCGACAACTTCCTCCCTGCCTCACAGGTACATACTTATCAAGGACACGCAGTAGCTGCTCCTTGAATAAGCTCCACATTTCGATTGTTCCCATCCCCTGCAGTTTCCTTCCCCATCCTACGCATCCTAAATCTTGCCTAATCGCATCATAATTTCCTTTCCCCCAGCTATAATTTTTGCCCTGCGGTATATACCTGTCCCTGCCCATCGCTAAGGTAAACCTAACCGAATTGTGATCACTATCACCAAAGTGCTCACCTACATCTAAATCTAGCACCTGGCCGGGTTCATTACCCAGTACCAAATCCAATGTGGCATCGCCCCTGGTTGGCCTGTCTACATACTGTGTCAGAAAACCCTCCTGCACACACTGGACAAAAACTGACCCATCTAAAGTACTCGAACTATAGTATTTCCAGTCGATATTTGGAAAGTTAAAGTCCCCCATAACAACTACCCTGTTACTCTCGCCCCTGTCGATAATCATCTTCGCTATCCTTTCCTCTACATCTCTGGAACTATTTGGAGGTCTATAAAAGACTCCCAACAGGGTGACCTCACCTCTCCTGTTTCTAACCTCGGCCCATACTACCTCCGTAGACGAGTCCTCAAACGTCCTTTCTGTCACTGTAATACTCTCCTTGATTAACAATGCCACATCCCCCCCTCTTTTACCATCTTCTCTGTTCTTACTGAAATATCTAAATCCCGGAACCTGCAACATCCATTCCTGCCCCTGCTCTACCCATGTCTCCGAAATGGCCACTACATCGAGATCCCAGGTACCAACCCATGCTGCAAGCTCACCCACCTTATTCCGGATGCTCCTGGCGTTGAAGTAGACACACTTTAAACCAGGTTCTTGCTTGCCAGTGCCCTCTTGCGTCCTTGTAACCTTATCCCTGACCTCACTACTCTCAACATCCTGTACACTGGCACTACATTTTAGGTTCCCATTCCCCTACTGAATTAGTTTAAACCCCCCCGAAGAGCACTAGCAAATCTCCCCCCCAGGATATTGGTACCCCTCTGGTTCAGGTGAAGACCATCCTGTTTGTAGAGGTCCCACCTACCCCAGAAAGAGCCCCAATTATCCAGGAAACCAAAACCCTCCCTCCTGCACCATCCCTGCAGCCACGTGTTCAACTCCTCTCTCTCCCTATTCCTCGCTTCGCTATCACGTGGCATGGGCAACAACCCAGAGATAACAACTCTGTTTGTTCTCCCTCTAAGCTTCCACCCTAGCTCCCTGAATTTCTGTCAACAACTTACATTTACATAGCACCTCGAATAAATTGTACTAAAGTACTTCGCAGGAGCGATTATCAAACAAAATGTGACACCGAGCCACTTAAGTAAATATGAGGACAGGTAACCAGAAATGCTGGTTGAAGAGGTAGGTTTTAAGAAGTGTCTTAAAAAGTGCTAGTTTTGATGCCATGGGAGGTGTGGAAACCAGACTGAAGGGATTCAAACATGGAACTGCATGAGAGATGGAGTTGGGGCATGTGCTATCATCTATTGTTCTTAAAGCCTCTCCATTCTACCTGATGTGGTTTCCATTTCTCCAAGTACCATATATTCTGACCCAATGCGAGCTTCAAATGGTTCCACCAGCGAAGTGCAGACCCGAAATTGGTAATCAATCGATTTGCGATGGACAGAGAGAATTGCCTGGGAGATCCTGACATCATAAGCAGTTAACCTATAAAAGAAAACATTTTAAATGGAGGTGGCAATGTCCAGAGCAGCAGTGTGATATTCTAGGGAGGCAGGTCTGAAATTCTGGTCTGTTATCCTGTGCTCGGTTTGAGGAATTTACCAGTTTTAAGAGGTTTCCTCCCGCTAGGTTTTCAGTTTCCACATTTGTCTCGCAAAGCAGTTTATCATGGAAAAAGCAGGACCTCTTATCAGCTTATCTTTCCTACACTGTGAAATGCCATATTTCCCAAGGGACCAATAGGCAACTCAGCTACACCAAACAGATTAGAGAAAGAAATACCGAAAGAAAACTTAACATCACAAAAATACATAGAATCTACAGCACAGAAACAACCCAAATGGTCTACGCTCATGTTGATATCCCACTTGAGCCTCCTCCCATCCTAACTACCTCCTTCCATCCTACTCACATATCCCTCCATTCTCTTTTCCCTTATGTATGCACCAAGCTTCCCCTTAAATGCAAATTAATATACAGATGTACAAGATACTTAATGGAAATATTTTCAGATTAACATTTCGCAATCTGACTGTAACATGACTGCAGGACAAGGAGACAAGCAATCAAGTAACATTTCAGGACCGAGGTCAAGAAATGCTTTTTCTACAGACCGGTTAACACATGGAATGGTCGAGGAACATAAATAGGAGGAGTAGGGCATTTGGCCACTCGAGCCGACTCCGACATTCAACTAGATCATGGCTGATCTTCTACCTCAATGCCATTTTCTCGCATTACTCCCAGATCCCTTGATATCTTTCATATCGACAAATCTATCGATCTCTGTCTTGAACATACTCAATGACTAAGTATAGTAGGGCAGTGGAGGTCAAAATATGGGAGTATTCAACACACAGGAGACTTGGGGGGTGGTGGTGGAAGGGCTGCAGCATTATAGGTTCCAATGGAAGGATGAGCTAGATGAGCCAAATGATTTGTATTTACACCTATGATCTTTCACTTGGCCTTTCCCTATAAACAGAAACCAGTCAGGCACCAATGTTTTGATACATTAGAAGTAGAATCCCTAACTAGAATTAGCAACAATTACTGAAAAGATCCACATTTTCAAACCACTTGAAGGAGTTAGCAATGAGCTAAAATCCACTCCCCTATAAGGATTAGGCAGTAATGAGCAGCTATCTTTCTATTTCTCTAATGAGCACCCTGGGAATTTCGATTCACAAAGTGGCTGCACGAAGACGTTTTGTTACTAGGGAACAAAACCAGTATGATAGAGATCTGCCCCATGGTGTCAGACTACAGTCCCGGCTTCATTTATTCCCACACCCAGTGCTCTGCACAATCAGGTCAATATCCCCACCCGTAACCAAAGGCAGCATCTGTCCACCAGCTGGCCATCTCCCTCCGCCCACCAAAAGCCACCAACAGATCCAATCTTAACCCTACTCTCTAATTATAGACAGTTCTCTACCATGACCAGTGTTCCACAGCTGCCATTGACAAATTAAAGACAGACAAAAATGTTAAGGGTTGGGCAGACAGAGACAGAGAAAGATTTTTTTTTGAAAAGCGGGAGAGGGGCAGAATGAGATTTCTGTATTTACATAAAAATTATGCCATATTGATGAAAATGGCAGAGTAAAATCCTTCATCTGTGCTCCAATCCAAATCTCTTTCACCCCACCAGTATCCTGCACCTACCACAAAAAATGCCAGATAGTAGCTTCCTTCCACATTTTCTCCAACCCAAGAGGAAGGGGTGTGGGAGGGGGTGGGGAGAGAAACAGCAACGCCAAAAACAAAGGCAGATAAAAGACAGTGTATGCCTTCTGACATCAGTAGAAGATACAACAGTCCCAAGAAGTTGACCCTCGCAACAGTAACCCAAAGGTCACCTCTGTCCCACTACCCAGTTATAGACCCCATGCTAATCATGCACCTGTGTGTACCTGCCAAATGTTCGCAATGAAGTTCCTTCCTCAATTCCACCCGAACAAATCTCCCATAAAAAGTGAAACTCTCCAGCCTGTGGTAGCATTCTTCTCTGTCCGCAGGTCCCAACAGTAAAATAAAAAAAAGCAATTTTAGTTTCGTTATTTAACAGCAATCAGTTCATTATTTACATTCAAGGTGCAAAATACCCAAGGCTGCCACACAAGTAGATCGGAGGGTTTGAAAGATCTTCCACAAGGCACCAATTGGTTATCACTTTTCACATGACGACAGCATGTGTCTTGCCATTGCAGAGCAAACAGCTGGCAGTAATATCTGCAGGTTCACTGTGACAGCAGTTCCTAGAGCAAACAGTTTAAATGCAGCTCAGGAAGAAATCACTGCCATAACAAATAACAAAAAACGTTTATATAGTATTAACAGAACAGAAACAGGCCATTCTGCCCAATTGATTCATGCTGGTGTTTAGGTTCCACACGAGCCTCCTCTCACCCCTCTTCAACTATCAGCATTACTGTTGTTTGGTTTGGAAATAACTCAGTCTCTACTTAATTGGCTGTGTTGTCTCACCCATTTTTCGATATAACCTCCCAACAGAGAGGGCAGTATTTCAAAATGATCCATATACTACAATAACCCGCCACAACTTTCTCCCTTGTGTTTATTTAGCTTTCCCTTAAATGCATCTATGTTAGTTGCCCCAACTACTCCCCGTGATAGCGAGTTCCACATTCACACCACTCTGGGTAAAGAAAGTTTCTCCCGAATTCCCTTTTGGATTTGTTAATAACCATCTTATTTTTCCTGCAACACTACTTTTAGTGATCTGTGCCCCTGTATCCCCAGATCCTTCCGTTCCTCTAACTCCATTCAGACAGCTGTTTTCCAACATGTATGTAGCCTCCTTACTCTTCCTACCTTGCACTTACTTTTATTGAAGTTCATTTGTCATTCGGTAGAAAACAGGCCCTTAACGATAAGCATAGTTTGTTCACCACAGAATAAAATCAGTGTGTATATACCTGCATGTTAGAATTTTGTTTCTGGACAATACTTGGACACTTAATCCAGTGTAGATAGTGTTAAGAGTGCTTCGATTATGGGCGGCACAGTGGTTAGCACCGCAGCCTCACAGCTCCAGCGACCCGGGTTCAGTTCTGGGTACTGTCTGTGCGGAGTTTGCAAGTTCTCCCTGTGTCTGCGTGGGTTTCCACCAGGTGCTCCGGTTTCCTCCCACCTCCAAAGACTTGCAGGTTGATAGGTAAATTGGCCATTAAAAATTGCCCCTAGTGTAGGTAGGAGAATGGTGGGGATGTGGTAGAGAATATGGGATTAATATAGGATTAGTATAAATGGATGGTTGCTGGTCGGCACAGACTCAGTGGGCCGAAGGGCCTGTTTCAGTGCTGTATCTCTTAATAAATAAATAAAATAAATGTGTGTTCCAAAACTAAAAAGATTTCATAGATGCTGGAACTTTGTGTGTGTTTTTTAAGGGAGGTCACCAGAAGGTTTTTTGGACTGAGCTTGAAAACAAACAATTAATGGAAGGCACCTGTCTGTGGATAATTACACAGGAGGGGATGTTTTTGATTTGGGGAAGATGTTTACAGAGAAGTGGCAGGTCAAGATTTATAGAGGTCAGGAGGCTTGTCTCTTGTGACATTATTTACAGTTTTGCTTTGGGCAGTTAGTTGGAATATGAACAGAGGTTTGAAAAAGACAGTTGGAGAAAACTTGCCAAGAAGAACAAACCACACCAACTCAGTCTGTTCCAGCAGTTTGGAAAAAGCCTGCCAGTGCTCCATCTCTCGAGGAGCTGCAATGCAAGTGTAAGCAGCAGGCTGAAACTGCGGCTGCAACTGAAACTGTGGCTGCATTCCTCCTGCAAGGCCTGGGTCTGAAACCTCTGTTGCTGCATTTCCTGGAACCCAAACTGATCTTAAACGTCACCTAAAAAGAACTGTTCTAAGAAGATCCCAGTGACAGCTGTATACCCATTTGGGACACCAAACCAAAACAAAGGGCATCTACCCATGTCTTCCCTTTCTTCAAGAATTAGCAAGTATTTAACCCAAGTGGTTTTTTGGTCTTTTTTTTGTAATAGAGCTCTAAACAGCAAATCCCGTTATTTTTGTGGTTAACCGGCATATGTATGCGAGCATGAGGGGTTATGATAAAAAGGGAACTTTAATATTTCAATCTATGTGTTTATGCTTCACTTCATTACTGGTCAAGACTTTCTTTATAATAAACTGATATTTTGTTTATTAAAGAAACCTGGTTGGTGTGTTTTATTCTGGGATAAAAATAGAGTCTATGATTAACTGTATCGGTAAGTGGGAACAAATTTAAATGTACATTGTAACCCGTGGAGAAGTGGAACTAGAATAAACAGTGCACTCCTCCTGCCTTGGTCATAACAATAGTCAATGTAGAAATGGGTTTTCTTTCAATGTACAAATATTCATGAGTCCAGCACATGGGAGAGGGCTCCAAGTTGCTCAGCCCAAGTCCTGTTCACCCATCACCCCTGTTACAACCGGGTGAGGAAGGGATCTCAGGCTTCCCTCTTGCCCCTTTCCTGGTTTAGCCGTAACAGGGTTTATCTTTTAAAACAGTGATTTAAGCTTACCGCCTCAGTGAGTCCTTTGCTCACTGCACTCTAATGGCAATTGCAATTGGACCAGACAGGTTTTCTTAGGTTTAAGAAAGAAAGATGCAAGTTTATTAGCCGTATTACTCTAACCCGGTTAAATTTACTAAAATACGCGACGCAACCACATTATCATGCATCCGAGAAAAGACACACACAAATAGATACAGAGGCAGAGAAAGAATTGGGAAGGGGCGGGTTTGTAATAAATGGAATTCAGTTACTGGGTGACAACATCCTCAATTGAAGTTAAGATCATGGAGTTCTTGCTGGGGCCCAGTGCACAATTTCATCAAGCTTGCTTCTTTGGTACCAGAAGGCTGAAGATGCTTTGTCTTAGTCTTGAAGCTTAGAATCTGCCACTGTGGCTTTCCTGGGACTTTGCGGGAGGGAGACCTTCCTCTCATTTCTCTTCAAATTGCAGTCTGCCCTTTCCGTGTGGTACAATTCACAAAGACCCCAATGTGACCAGCAGGTAGGTGAAACAGCAGCTTCGGGGAGGGTTGTTGATTTCAAAGCTTTCCAGACACACTAGGTGGGGACTGGATTTCTGGCTCTTACACAAAGGTAGTTGATTATCACTATTGCCCAGACCAATCTTGTTAATTGAATTAGTGTACACTCCCATTGTCTCTCTATTCAACAGTCTCTCAGAATACAAATATGCAACCATGTTTTCAGCTGTTCAGCTGTTTTTTTTAAAACAAGTTTTGTGCAATGTCCAGTAAAAAAAGGTTCAAGTAGTGTCTTATATGACAAAAAAGAATATGTTTCCATTTGGCAGGTGTGATTTCCATCATACCCCATGCTCGCAGGCCTATATAGGTCCACCAATGGCACAAATCTAACATTCTCATCCATGTTCAGATCCTTTCAGAGCCTCGTCTACTTCTTCCTACTCTCCAAGTCTTGTTGGGGTACTGTTCCACAGGTGCTGAGCATGTTGATACCTTGGTAAATCTGACAGGGAGTGCACAAATGTTCAATTTTAGAGGGTATCATAGCCAAACACAATGCTTGGAGGAAATAATCGTGCTGTGTTGCTGCTACAACAGAATGACTGCTGCTTTTGTCTGCATGATAGTCAACAGTGAAACACTTGGAAACATTTCAATGCAATAAGGTGCTGAAACAGATATAGCAATTTGGCAAATAGGTGGGAAACAAAGGGCTGGGGGTTCACAAGTATTGTTCAGACTGGAGATGTGTTAGAAGTGGTATGATCCAAGGGTCAGTGCTGGGTCCACTTCTGTTTACATAAAAAGTTGAGCAAAAGGAACTCTTGCCAAAATTTGCTGACAATACAAAAATAGAGGGATTTGCAATTAGAAAGAAGGGATGCAAGACTTCAGGAAGACATCAACAGGTTAGTGAAATTGAAGGATTGGCAAATATAATTTAATATGGAGAAGCATGACGTAATACATTTTTGGAGGAAAAGCAAGGAATGGACAGATTAGCAAAGAACCAGGGGTTCAAATATACCATTTCCTGAAAGTGCAGGTAGACAAAACCATTTAAAAGCCACCATTTGGGGGGTTTTATGTGTAGGGGTATACAGTACAAGGTAAGTGGTTCAGCCATAATTGGAGAACTGTAGAAGGTTTTAGTCACCCCATTATAGAAAGGGCTGTGAAGCCATGGAAAGCATACAATATATATTTACCAGGATGATGCAGGGGGTGAACATTCATAACAAGATTTCAGATATTAAAAAAAGCTAGGAGAGATGTAAATTGAGGTTTATAGAATAATAAAGGGTTTTTGATAAACAAATTAAGAGCAGGAGTAGGCCACTCAGCCTCTCGAGCCTGCTCTGCCATTCAATACGATCATGGCTGATCGGATTGTAACCTCAATTTCCACATTCCCGCCTACCCCCAATAACTATTCATCCCCTTGCTTATCAAGAATCTATCTACTTCGTAGTTACTTCCACTAACTTTTGAGGAAGAAAGTTCCAAAGACTCATGACCCTCAGAGAAAAAAATTCTCATGTCTTAAGTGGGCAACCCCTTATTTTTAAATAGTGACCCCTAGTTCTAGATTCTGCCACAAGAGGAAACATCCTTTCCATATCCACCCTGTCAAGACCCCTCAGAATCTTATATGTACAAGAGTGAATCAGGAAAGTTACTGCCTTTGGTTGGAGAGTTAGTAACAAAAAGAGTCAATTTAGAACTAAAAGCTAAGAGAGAGATTAAGGGAAACTGTTCAAAAGATGGCTATTAAAGCACAGAATACTTTGTCACAGGGAATGATTGAGGTAGAGACCACTGGATCTTTTAAGGGTTAATTAGGTAAATATTTCAAGTTGTAGGAGAAACACAGCTTTGAAGAGAGCAAGGCCTGGATTAGCCCCAGGAAAGAAAGGAAACTGGGCCAAATGGCCTCCCTCTGTGCTGAAAACTTATTTGGTTCTAAATAAATGCAACATTAGTGAAATCCTCTCTATATTAAGCCCAAACATTCATATCTTGAATATTCAACATCTGGTGAGGCTCTTCTTAGGTTCCTGGAAGGATACAAGAATAAACTCTTCACTTACTCCCAGCCTGCAACAGTCACAATCTTTTCCAACACTATTCTATCATCACTGTGTCAGCCATGGTTCGTGTGGTAACACTCTCACTAGAGTCAGAAGGTTGTGGGTTCAAGTTCCACTCCAGGACTCGAGCACAAAAATCAAGACTGACACTCCAGTACAGTACTGAGGGGGTGTTGCACTGTTGGAGGTGCCGTCGTCTGCATGAAACAGGTTGGGCCTATACTCACTGGATTTTTAGACGAGAGGTGCTCTTATTGAAACATATGAGATTCTGAGGGAGCATGACAGGGTAGATGCTAAAAGGATGTTGCCTTTTGTGGGGGGAATCTAGAACTAGGGGGCACAGTTTCAAAATAAGGGGTCTCCCTTTTAAGACAGACAAGGTGGAATTTCTTCTGAGGGTTGTTAATTTTTGGAATTCTCCAACAGTCATAAGAGTCAAAGTCATTTACAGCACAAGGGGCCATTCAGCCCATCAAGTCCATACCGACTGTGCACAGAGCTATCCAGTCAGTCCCACCCCTTCACTCTAACCCTGTAGCCCTGAAAGTTTATTTCCTTCAAGTGGCCTTCTTCTCCAGAGATCAGTGGAGGCCAAGTCATTGAATATATTCAAGGCTGAGTTAAGACTTTTGATTGACAAGGGAGTAAAAGGCCGATGGGGTGGGATGGGGTACACAGGCAGCAAAGTGGTGTCAAGGCAACATTCAGATCAGCCATGATACTACTGAATGGCAGAGCAGACTCGAGGGGCTAAATGGCCTCCTCTTGCTCCTATTTCTTATGAGATATTAAACCAAAGCCCCATCAGTCCTCTTAGGTGGGCATAGTAACATAGCAGCAGGAGTAGGTCATTCAGCCCATTGAGCCTGCCACACCATTCAACACAATCATGGGTGATCTTCCACTTCAATGCCTTTTTCCTATGCTATCCTCATATCCCCTTATGTATTTAGAAATCGGTCAATCTCTGCATTAAACATACTCAATGACTGAGCTTCCACAACCCTCTGGGTAGTGAATTCCAAAGATTCACAACCCACTGAGTAAAGAGATTTCTCCTGATGGCATTATTTCTGAGAAGAGCAGGGGAGTTCTTCCTAGTATACCGGCCAATATCACAAAAAACAGATAATCTGGCAATTATCACATTGCTGTTTATGGGAGCTTTTGTGCACAAATTGGCTGCTACATTTCAACAGTGATTACACTACAAGTGCTGCAAAGCACTTTAGGACAGCCCGAGGCCCTGAAAGGCACTATATAAATGCAAGTCTTTTTGTTTTACTTGGCATTCCAGTGAAACTCATCCCATACACTCTCCCTCCCATCCACTGCTCCATTTGTCATTAGGTTAAGACTAAGACTCAAACACATTATCTCCTACTCGTTCAGTCCCAATATTTTCAAATCTCACACCTTCCCCAAACTATACTCCCACCCTCAACACTCCACGACCCCCATTTCACCCCACCCCCCAAAACACTCCACGACCCCCATTTCACCCCAACCCCCAAAACACTCCACGACCCCATTTCACCCCACCCCACCCCCCCAAAACACTCCACGACCCCCATTTCACCCCCCCCAAAAACACTCCACGACCCTCATTTCACCCCCCCAAAACACTCCACGACCCCATTTCACCCCCCCAAAAACACTCCACGACCCCCATTTCACCCCCCCAAAAACACTCCACGACCCCCATTTCACCCCCCAAAACACTCCACGACCCCCATTTCACCCCCCCCCAAAAACACTCCACGACCCCCATTTCACCCCACCCCCCCTCAAACACTCCACGACCCCCATTTCACCCCCCCCAAAAACACTCCACGACCCCCATTTCACCCCACCCCCCCTCAAACACTCCACGACCCCCATTTCACCCCCCCAAAACACTCCACGACCCCCATTTCACCCCCCCAAAAACACTCCACGACCCCCATTTCACCCCACCCCCCCCTCAAACACTCCACGACCCCCATTTCACCCCCCCAAAACACTCCACGACCCCCATTTCACCCCCCCCCCCCCAAAAACACTCCACGACCCCCATTTCAACAAACCCACCACCTGGCTTCCACCGAAAGAGAGCATCCAGATCTTAATGAAAATTGAAAGTAAAGCTACCACTCAACAACCAGACAGTAGAGGCCCGGCATAAGCACAACTTCGTGTCAGCAAACCCGAAGCAGCTCCGGCAGCCTCCCCCCGCCGGCCCGGCCCGGCCCGGCCCGCTCCGACAGCCTCCCCCCGCCGGCCCGGCCCGGCCCGCTCCGACAGCCTCCCCACGCCGGCCCGCTCCGACTACATTCCTCCCCCCGCCGGCCCGGCCCGGCCCGGCCCGCTCCGACTACATTCCTCCCCCCGCCGGCCCGGCCCGACCCGGCCCGGCCCGGCCCGCTCCGACTACATTCCTCCCCCCGCCGGCCCGGCCCGGCCCGCTCCGACTACATTCCTCCCCCCGCCGGCCCGGCCCGGCCCGGCCCGCTCCGACTACATTCCTCCCCCCGCCGGCCCGGCCCGGCCCGCTCCGACTACATTCCTCCCCCCGCCGGCCCGGCCCGACCCGGCCCGGCCCGGCCCGCTCCGACTACATTCCTCCCCCCGCCGGCCCGGCCCGGCCCGGCCCGGCCCGCTCCGACTACATTCCTCCCCCCGCCGGCCCGGCCCGGCCCGCTCCGACTACATTCCTCCCCCCGCCGGCCCGGCCCGCTCCGACTACATTCCTCCCCCCGCCGGCCCGGCCCGGCCCGGCCCGCTCCGACTACATTCCTCCCCCCGCCGGCCCGGCCCGGCCCGCTCCGACTACATTCCTCCCCCCACCGTCCGGCTCCGGGCGCCTTTTCCGTTCCGATTTAAACAGACAGACCGGCTCGCGCCGCTGGGCCAGGTGACTGTAACCATGGCGACTGCAGGCAGGCCGGCCTCAGGCCTACCCAGCTATTCTTCGGAGCTCGTTAACAGGTACCAGACACAGCCCGGTCCACTCAATAGATTTTAATAATTCCTGTTTTGATCGGTGCCCGTCGATATTGTTATAAATGGGCGCGTCCAGTGACAGGGGCGCTGGGAATAGTGATTAGAAACATCAAACTCTAACCTGTCGGATGAGACATTAAACCGAGGCCCCTCTCAACTGGATGTAAAAGATCCCATGTCACTATATTGAACAGTAGGGGAGTTCTCTCCAATATATATCCATTAATTAATCTCACAAAAGCAAATTATCAGGTCATAGCTGTTTGTGGGATCTTGCTGTGCACAGATTGGCTGCTGGATTTTCTACATCACAACCGTGAGGACACTTGCAAAAGCATTTCTTTGGCTGTAAAGTGCTTTGGGACATCCTGAGGTCGTGAAAGGCGCTATTATAAATGCAAGTCCAAACCTTAAATTGCACAGTGTCAACGGCGGAAGAGTCAACTGCCCCTAGTGTAGGTAGGTGAGAGGGAATATGGGATTACTGTAGGGTTAGTATAAATGGGTGGTTGTTGGTCGGCACAGACTCGGTGGGCCGAAGGGCCTGTTTCAGTGCTGTATCTCTAAATAAATAAATAAAGTCGGTCTGCCCTTTGCCCTTAGTCACTGCTGTCTTTTAATTGCGTCCCAGGATTTGGGTGACCTGATGAAGGCTGCATCCCTGTTCACCCTGAGAAAGTGATGGTAACCTCCCTGAACCATTATAATCCCCTTGCTGTTGTTGCTCCCACAATAATGTTGGTAGGGAATTCCATTATATGGCCCAGCAGCCATGAAGGAGTGGGAATGTATGTCCAAGTCTGAATGAGAGGTCATGGTGGTTTCCAAGTTTAATTTGGTTTGCAATCTGTCATTCTCCATGTTCATCATGTGAATTTCATTCCCAATATTATCACTTCACACTTTTGAAAGGAAGCGTACACACTGAAAAATATCATAACTTTATTAAAATAAAAGCAAAATACTGTGGATGCTGGAAATTTGAAACAAAAACAAGAAATGCTGGAATCACCCAGCAGGTCTGGCAGCATCTGTGGAAAGAGAAGCAGAGTTAACGTTTCGGGTCAGTGACCCTTCTTCGGAACATAACTTTATTTTTCTCTTTACATATCTTCATTGATCTGCTGTGTATTCTCTGTAAGTATCTCCTGACCCATTAATCCAGTCTTCACTCATAAACCAGATTTTTTCCCATAATCTTGGCAGAACCATTGTTTCTCATTAAGGCCATTAATGTAGTCAGGCCCTATTAATCCCATTGAAAACATCCCATAGAACTGTTAATCTTGTTGAGTTGGGTCTGTCCAATAAATTCGAGGCAGGGGAGAAAGACTTGTATTTTCATATAGCGTCTTTCACAACTTCAGATGTCCCAAAGTGCTTTATATTCAATGATGTGCATTTGACGTAGAGACACAGCAGCCAATATTCTCTCAACAAGGTTAAACAAAGTAGTGAGATAAATGAGAAAGTGCAACAAAGGTTCACCAGACTGGTTCCCGGGATGGCAGGACTGTTCTATGAAGAGAGATTGGGGAAACGGCCTGTATTCTCTAGAATTTTGAAGAATGAGAGGTGATCTCATTGAAACCTACAAAATACCTAAAGGGATAGACTGGGGAGATGCAGGTAAGATGTTTCCCCTGGTTGGGGAATCTAGAACCAGGGGATACAATCTCAAAATAAGAGGGAGGCCACTTAGGACAGAGATGAGGAGAAATTTCTTTACTCAGAGGGGTGTGAATCTTTGGAATTCTCTACCCCAGAGGGCTGTGGAAGCTCAGTCATTGAGTATGTTTAAAATAGAGATTGACAGATTTCTAAATACCAATGACATAAAGGGATATGATAATAGTGTGGGAAAAAGGCACTGAAGTGGATGATCAGCCATGATCGTATTGAATGGTGGAGCAGGCTCGATGGGCTGAATGGCCTACTCATGCTCCTATGTTCCTATGACCATATGTCATTTTTTATTGATGTTGATTAAGGGACACTTGACTAGGACATTTGGAGAACTCCCCTGCCCTGCTTCAAATAGACCTGTGGGATCTTTTACATTCAGAGAGGGCCACATTTTAATGTCTGATCCAAAAGTGCAGCACCTCTGAGAGTGCAGCGCTCCCCATTTCTACATTGGCGTGCCGGCCTAGATGTGTGCTCAAGTGCTGGGATTGGACTTGAACCTTCTAACTCAGAGGTGAGAGTGCTACCACTGAGCCAAAATTGACACAAGGTAGAGCCAGCCCTTTCCCATTCATTATGTTTTTAATATATTTTTTCTTTGGATATGTGATGCTGGCAAGGTACTATTTATTGTCCATTCTTAGTTGCACTAGGGCATTAAGAGTCAACCACATATTGTGAGGCTAGAGTCACGTGTAGGCCAGACCAGGTAGGGGTGGAAGGTTCCTTTCCCTGAGAACATTAGTGAACCAGTTAAATTTTTACAACAATCCAGCAGTCTTCCTGGTAATAATTCCTGGTGCCAGCCCATACATTACTAGTTCTTTTAAAATTTTGTTTCACAACTTGCCCTGGTGAGATTTGAACTCATGACTCTGCATGTCTATTCCAATGCCATAACTCATTTCACTATCGTACACGTCCCGCTATTTTATCATTAATCCTAATAAAAATGTCTTCATCTCATTAATTCTACTGAGCTGTCCATGCCCAATAATCCCAATCAAAGCAGCCCTGTCCCACTCTTCCTGTTCGATTGGTCTTTTTATATAGTTCAGTCAACACAGTCCATTAATCTGGGAAGAGATGGTCTCCTTAATCCCATTGATCTGGCCATTCCCTATTGTCCCTGTAGTGATAGTCCCATCACATTAATCTGATGCCATTCTATTAATTCCAATAGAGCTAACCCTAATAATACTTTGAAGACACAAGCACTTGGGAAGTTATAGCAAGTTATAGAATAGATGCAATCACTGAGGTTGGGGATGAGGAAAATTTAATTTTCATTATATTCCCTTCTCCCAAACCTGAAATTACTCAATATCTCCTTGCAACTAATCTGTTTTTTTATTGCTCATTCATTCTTGGGATGTGGGTGTCACTGGTGTTACAACCAGATGAGGAAGGGGTCGCAGGCTCCCCTTTCACCCCTTCTCTTTAACACAGTGATTTAACTTACCAACTCAGTGAGTAGTTGCTCCTGCTCCTCTAATTATAATTGTAAATGAACCAATCAGACAGGTTTTCTTGAGTTTAAACAAGAAAGATGTAAGTTTATTAACCTTATCACTCTAAACCGGTTAAAATTACTAAAATACACGACGCAACCACGCTCACATTCATATGAGAGGCATACACACACAAATAGACACAGAGGGGAAAAATAGAGTTGGGAGGTTTGAGTAGAGTCCTTAATAAAAGTGGAATTTAAATACGGAAGTGTAGTCCCAGTGTCCTTAGGTGAAATTGAAGTTGTGAAGTCCTTGCTGAGCCACGTGCACAATTTGGGCTTGCTTCTCTGGTTCCGAAAGGCTGAGAGGGGCTTTATCAATGTCCCCTGGTTGTTGTCTGTAAGGATCTGTAGTCTTGAGGCTTATTAGCTGCTGCTGAGGCTTCCCTGGGACTTTGCTGGAGAGAGAGAGAGAGGTGCTTTCTTCCTTGAAGTACAGTTACTGTCTTTCTGCTGAGGCACAAATCACAAACTCTCATAGAGTTATACAGCACAGAAACAGGCCCTTTGGCCCATCGTGTCTGTGCTGGCCATCAAGCACCTATCTATTCTAATCCCATTTTCCAGCACTTGGCTCATAGCCTGTATGCCATGGCATTTCAAGTGCACATCTAAATACTTCTTAAATGTTGTGGGGGTTCCTGCCTCTACCATCCCTTCAGGTAGTGTGTTCCAGATTCCAACCACCCTCTGGGTGAAAAAAACTTTCCTCAAATCCCCTCTAAACCTCCTACCCCTTACCTTAAATCTATGCCCCCTGCTTATTGATCCCTCTGCTAAGGAAAAAAGTTTCTTCCTATCTATCCTATCAATGCCCCTCATAATTTTGTATACCACAATCATGTCCCCCCTCAGCCTTCTCTGCTCTAAGGAAAACAACCCTAGCCTATCCAGTCTCTCTTCATAGCTGAAATGCTCCAGCCCAGGCAACATCCTGGTGAATCTCCTCTGCACCCTCTCCAGTGCAATCACATCCTTCCTATAGTGTGGTGACCAGAACTGTACACAGTACTCCAGCTGTGGCCTAACTAGCATTTTATACAGCTCCATCATAACCTCCCTGCTCTTATATTCTATGCCTCGGCTTATAAAGGCAAGTATCCCATATGCCTTCCTAACCACCTTATGTACCTGTGCTGCTGCCTTCAGTGATCTATGAACAAGTACACCAAGGTTGCTCTGACGCTTTGTCCTTCCTAGCGTCCTACCATCCATTGTATATTCCCTTGCCTGTTAGTCCTCCCAAAATGCATCACCTCCCACTTCTCAGGATTAAATTCCATTTGCCACTGCTCCGTCCATTTTACCAGCCCATCTATATCGTCCTGTAATCTAAGGCTTTCCTCCTCACTATTTACGACACCACCAAGTTTCGTGTCATCTGCGAACTTACTGATCAGACCTCCTATATTCTCCTAAATCATTGATGTACAGTACACACAGCCAGAACCGATCCCTGTGGTACACCACTGGTCACAGGCTTCCACTCGCAAAAACAACCCTTGATCATCACTCTCTGCCTCCTGCCACTAAGCAATTTTGGATCCAATTTGCCAAATTGCCCTGGATCCCATGGGCTCTTACATTCTTGACCAATCTCCCATGCGGGACCTTATCAAAAGCCTAACTGACGTCCATGTGGACTACATCAACTGCCTTACCCTCATCTACACATCTAGTCACCTCCTCAAAAAATTCAATCAAGTTTGTTAAACATGATCTCCCCCGACAAAGCCATGCTGACTATCCCTGATTAATCCCTGCCTCTCCAAGTGGAGATTAATCCTGTCCCTCAGAATTTTTCCCAATAGTTTCCCTACTACTGATGTTAGACTCACTGGCCTGGTTTATCCCTGCTACTCTTCTTGAATAATGGTACTACATTCGCTGTCCTCCAGTCCTCTGGTACCTCTCCTGTGGCCAGAGAGGATTTGAAAATTTGTGTCAGAGCCCCTGCTATCTGCTGCCTTGCCTCACATAACAGCCTGGAATACATCTCATCTGGGTCTGGGGATTTATCCACTTTTAAGCACGCTAAGACAGCTAATACTTCCTCCCTTTCAATGTTAATATGCTCAAGTATATCACAGTCCCCCTCCCTGATCTCTACATCTACATCGTCCTTCTCCATAGTGAACACAGATGAAAAGTAATAATTTAAAACATCACCTATGTCCTCCAGCTCCACACACAGACTGCCTCTCTGGTCCCTAATGGGCCCTCCTCTTTCCATGGTTATCCTCTTGCCCTTAATATACTTATAAAACGCCTTGGGATTTTCCTTTATGTTGCCCGCCAGTGTTTTTTCATGTCCCCTCTTCACTCTCCTAATTACTTTTTTAATACCCCCTTACATTTTCTATACTCCTTTAGGGCCTCCACTGTTTTCAGTGCTTTGTATCTGCCATAAGCCTCTTTTTTTGCTTATCCAGTCCTTCATATCCCTTGACATCCAGGGTTCCCTGGACTTGTTGGTCCTACCCTTCACCTTTACGGGAACATGTTGGCCCTGAACTCTCACTGTTTCCTTTTTGAATGACTCCCATTGGTCTGATGTAGACTTTCCTACAGGTAGCTGCTCCCAGTCCACTCTGGCCAGATCCTGTTTTATCATATTGAGATTGGCCTTCCCCCAATTCAGTACTTTTATTTCCGGTCCCTCTTTGTCATTTTCTATAACTACCTTAAATCTTACAGCGTTATGGTCACTATCCCTGAAATGCTCCCCCACTGACACTTCTGCCACTTGTCCAGCTTCATTCCCCAGGATTAGGTCCAGTACTGCCCCTTCTGTTGTAGGACTTTCTACGTGCTGGCTCAAAAAGCTCGCCTTTATGCATTTTAAGAATTCTGCCCCCTTTAAGCCTTTTGCACTAAGACTATCCCAGTTGATATTGGGGAAGTTGAAATCCCCTACTATTATTACCCTATTATTTTTACACCTCTCTGAGATTTGTCACATATCTGCTCCTCTATCTCTCCCTGACTGTTTGGAGGCCTGTAGTACACTCCCAGCCAAGTGATTGCCCCCTTTTTGTTTTTAAGTTCTACCCATACAGCCTCATTGAGGAACGTTCTAAGATATCATCCCTCCTTCCTGCAGTATTAGAATCCTTGAATAAACAGTGCAATGCCACTCCTCTTTTACACTCTCCCCAATAACGCCTAAAGATTCTATACCCTGGAATATTGAGCTGCCAGTCCTGCCCTTCCCTCAACCATGTCTCTGTGATAGCAATAATATCATATTCCCATGTGTTAATAACGCCCTCAATTTATCTGCCTTACTTGTAAGACTCCTTGCGTTAAAATAGATGCAATCAGCCTTGCATTATTCGCTTGTGCCTTAACAGGTCTGCATTTGCTCTGCCTTCCAGACTGACTCAGTTTCTCTTCTATATTTGTCTGTGCATCACCCCCTACTGTACCTCCACTCTGTACCCATCCCCCTGCCAAATTAGTTTAAACCCCCCCAACAGCACTAGCAAACCTCCCAGCAAGGATGTTGGTCCCGTTCCGGTTCAGGTGCAACCCGTTAAACTTGTACAGGTCCCACCTTCGCCAGAAACAGACCCAGTGATCCATGAAACTAAAGCCCTCCCTCATGCACCATGTCTTCAGCCACGCATTCATTTGCTCTATCCTCCTATTCCTATACTTACTAGCACGTGGCAGCAGGAGTAATCCAGAGATTACGACCTTTGAAGACCTCTTTTTAATCTGCTACCTAGCTCCCTAAATTCTTGTTGCAGGACCTCATCCCTCTTTCTGCTTATGTCATTGGTACCAATGTGTACCACGACCT
Organism: Heterodontus francisci; assembly: GCF_036365525.1. Taxonomy (NCBI): domain Eukaryota; kingdom Metazoa; phylum Chordata; class Chondrichthyes; order Heterodontiformes; family Heterodontidae; genus Heterodontus; species Heterodontus francisci. The sequence continues at coordinate 78,954,902 of NC_090392.1, read as the reverse complement.
CTGACTGTTCACCCTCTCCCTTCAGACTCCGTGACATCCTTGACCCTAGCACCAGGGAGGCAACATACCATCCTGGAGTCACGTTTGTAGCTGCAGAAATGCCTGTCTGTTCCCCTTACGATTGAATCCCCTATCACTATAGCCATGCCTCTCTTCATCCCCTCCTGTGCAGCAGAGCCACCCCTGGTGCCATGAACTTGGCTCTTGCTGCTTTCCCCTGAGCCATCTCCCACAACAATATCCAAAGCGGTATATTTGTTAGAGAGGGGGACAGCTACAGGGGACTCCTGCACTACCTGCCTTCCTCTACTCTACCTGGTGTTCATCGATTCCCTTCCTGTCTTTGCAGCATTTGCCTACGGTCTGACTACCTCGCCAAATGTGCTATCCATGATGATCTCAGCATTGTGGATGCGCCACAGTGAAGCCACCTGCAGCTCCAGCTCCATATTGCGGGCAGCCAGTAGCTGCAGGTGGACACACTTCCTGCACACATGATCGTCAGGGACACTGGAAGAGTCCCTGATTTCCTACAAAGCGTAGGAAGAGCGTATCACGGGTGCAAGCTCTCCTGCCATGACCAACCTTTATATTACTTAGTTACTCCCTTTAATAAATACTAATTACACTAGGGGACTTGTTCTACTCCAAACACTACCCACTACAACCTAAAGTCCTTAATAAATTACACTAGTTTAATAAAAACACACTTTAGTAGTACTAACCTTATCACTTATACAGTAGGGTTTGAGGTTTTTTTCAAAAAAAAAGAACTTTCCCCTTTTTTAAAGCTATTTACAGGCACTAACAGCTGTTACTTACACAACCAATCACCTGACAGATTTCCCGTGATGTCACTGTAAGTCTTTTTTTCCTCTTTTGAATCTCAGCACGTGCTGGCACAGAGAGAGAGAGAGAGAGACAGAGCCTGCCGCTGCTCTGGTCCTCAGGTAAGTAGAGGCCTCGAGTCCCGCTCTCTCCTTTTCAGGTCCCGCTCAGGATGCGATTACTCCCAGACCCGCCTGCCGCCGCTCCAGTGCTCAGGTAAGTATAGTCACACAGGCGGTGACCACCTCTATTTTTGAAACAGAAATTTCTGGAAGGTTTTTTGAAATTCAAAAAGTTATTTTCTGAAGCTGTGTAAACATACTTGGTGAGGGGGGGAAGAAGCAGGGTTTGGCTCCTTCAAAGTCAATAGGTGTTGTTGGCTTTTAACAAGCAACATTGACAAAACCATTCTAGTTAAGTGGCAGCAGTGTGTACCATCTACAAGATGCACTGCAGCAACACACCAAGGCTCCTTAGTCAGCACCTTCCAAACCCGTGACCCCTGCCAAATAGAAGGACAAGAGCAGTAAATGCATGGGAACACCACCACCTGCAAGTTCCCCTCCGAGTCACACACTATCCTGACTTGGAACTATATCGCCGTTCCTTCACTGTCGCTGGGTCAGAATCCTGGAACTCCCTTCCTAACAGCACTGTGGGTATACCTACCTCACATGGACTGCAGCGGTTCAAGAAGGCAGCTCACCACCAACCTCTCAAGGGCAATTAGGAATGGGCAATAAATGCAAGCCTAGCCAGAGACGCCCACATCCCATGAGTGAATATTAAAAAAATCAGAGAGCACCCCCATTGTTCTGGGTAGACTGGGCAATCACCTCTGTCTCCCAGCCAGCCTTTGGCTTCTGATATGCAAATTGTGCATGACCATCTTTAGCTGTTCTGTTCTGCTTTTAATAAGTGATTCGTAATAATGACCAGTAAACGGTCTCAGGCAAAATTTCATACAACAAAATTGATATTTTTCCATTTGGCGTGTGGATTTTCCGTCACACCTCCGTACCATGCCGAATGAAATGCGACAATGAAGAGCATTTCATTATAAGTTAAAAAGAGAAAACACAGGAAAATACACATGCATTTTTCATTCATTCTCATCCACTCAGAAATCTTACAAAAATTGTTACAGCATGTCTTTTCTCTGCAGTAGTGCTGATTTAAACTGCTCTTTTCCCTGGAGGTGGATCTGAGATGGTTAGGTGTTGTCCAATGGGTTTAAAGTTTCTTTAGTATCAATTTGCAATAACCTGGAGATGAGCATTTCAATAAACATGTGATTGCTGAGGAGCTTGGTGTCTGCAAATCTCCAAAATTGTCTCGGGTGAGTTCTTCTTTGTGCACAAGCTTTAACCCCATAGCTGCTGTTTCTGCAACATGTGGTTCTAACTGTTTGGGCTCCAGTACCTTGCTAATTTCTCTCCTTAGAGAAATTGGGTGATGAGTGGATTTTAAGCCCCTGTGAGTGAGGTCCCTGAGGTTTCCTCTGGACCTTTGTTCTGGTTGGGGTCTGAAGTAAGATTGTTGGATTTAATCAGCTCTGGGCTTGAACTGTGATCGTGGGAGACTGCAGTGGGTGGATCCAGTCTGACCTCACTGTCAGTGCTCTGGTGAGTCATACAACGGTTACTCATTTTAGGGCATTTCCCCCTTTTCTCCTGACTGTGGGGAGGATCCCTTTGCTAATCTCCCCCATGTCCTCTGAGGCATTTCTGCTCACAGGTATTTGTCCAGATTCGACTAGGTGAGGCATTGCCCTCACTGTTTCTCTGCCCTTTTGGGGACTTCCTTTATTTCTGCAGGTTTTTGTAAATGCTGCTAGCAGCCCTGGTAGGGTGCACCTTTTGTCTGCGTTTACGTAGGAGGGTGTGGTGTCTAACTTTTCCAACATTTTCCAGTTGGCTGACCGGACAGTAAGGGTTTTCATTTGGGAATCCTCCCGGACCTCTTTTAATCTGTCCCTACTGTCCTGTTCATCCTTTACCTCCCTAACTCTCTACCAGACCTGTGCTTGTCTATCCCCTTTTGTTCTCGGCAGGGGTCCATCACAATTCACCAGCCCTCTGCTGGAGGGATCCCTAAAAGGTGGTACAGGAATTAGGGGTGCAGATTTTACTGCAGGTTGGGGCTTCGCTTCAACTTTTTTTTTATTCATTCACGGATGTGGGCGTCGCTGGCCAGGCCAGCATTTATTGCCCATCCCTAAATGCCCTAACTGAGTGACTTGCTAGGCCATTTCAGAGGGCATGTAAAAGTCAACCACATTGCTGTGGGTCTGGAGTCATATGTAGGCCAGACCAGGTAAGGACAGCAGATTTCCTTCCCTAAAGGACATTAGTGAACCAGATGGGTTTTTAAAACAATCGACAATGGTTTCATGGCCAACATTAGACTAGCTTTTTTTTTAAATTCCAGATTTATTAATTGAATTCAAATTCCACCTTCTGTCCCAGAGCAATACCCTGGGTTACTAGTCCAGTGACAATACCACTACACCACCGCCTCACCCACTTGGCACATGTGACAACTCCTACAGAACTCCGCCACATCTTTGTGGAGTTTTGGCCAGTCAAACTGCTGTCTTATGCCGGCTTTGATTTTTCGGTACCTCAGCGGCACCACTAATTGGTGAATCACTGTCCACTCTTTGTTCTCAGGTCTGTGAGGAGAGCTCCACTTCCTTATCAGCACCTCTTCCTTTACATAGGAGCAGTCAGGGACTCCATCTGCTTCAATTTCAGTTTAGGCAGCCTGTGCTAACTCTCAATACTGGGTCGGCTCGCTGAGCCTCAAGTAGGAAAGATTCATTTAACCCATTCTCTGGATCCTCTAACTTCCCAAAGAAAGTTTCAGACAACCAAACAGCCTGGTCATCTATCTGTAGTGTCAGTTCAGCCTCGTCTGAAGGAGCTGGTTTGGCCATGGCCCGAGTCACTACACATTCAGGGGAAATACAGGGGACCGTCTCCTGCCACTGCCCTGTCTCTCTGACCTCCTTCAGTCTCTCTACCACTACTGGGGAGGCTACCACCTTCGCCACCGCCAGATCATTACCTGCTGCTGTGCTTTCCATCAGGGTCCCTTCTCCTGCACTGGCCGGGCATGCCCAGATTAACCCTACAGGCTTTCCCCGTATTTTCCAGCAGTCAGCTCTGAGGTCACCTGCCTTATTACAATGGAAGCTCACAGGTCTTTGGGTCTCCCTCCTGCTTTCAGCACTATCTCTTTTGGCTTGAGGAGGGCACCCTGTGTGCCCGATTTTTCTCTCTCTCCCAGGACTGTTTAGGTTCCCATCACCCTCCCACCTCTTATCCTTTTCGGATTTGTGGGGGTGACTAGTAAGGTTTTCCCCTGGGGAACCGACTTGTAAATGAGAGCGAACTCATTAGCCAGAATTGCAGCTTGCCTCTCTCTATGTACTTTTTTTTCCTTTACATGGGTCTTTATCAAGAGTGGGAGAGAGTTTTTAAATTCCTCGAGAAGAATCACCTCTCTGAGGTTTTCATACGTGGACTGCACTTTAAGAGCCCTCAACTACTGGTCAAAAGCCACCTGCTTACTTCTTTCAAACTTCAGGTTTGATCAGCTTGTTTCCGGAGGGTTCGGAATTTTTGGCTATAGGCTTCCGGTTTTAGCTCATATTGCCCATAATTTGATGAACTTTCATCTGGCAACAGGGAATAAACCTCATGGGCTTTTCCTGTTAGCTTGCTTTGTAGCAGGAGGGTCCAGCTCTTGGCCGGCCATTTTAACTGCTTTGCAAGCTTTTCAAAAGTTACAAAAAATGTTTCCATGTCTCCCTCATTGAACGGATCAATTGGGAAAATTTTCAAATCTCAGCACACAGCCCTGAGTTAATTGTAGCCTCCATGTTGGCCATGCTTTCACTGGGGTTGCTCTGTCGCTCCCTAGCTAACTCAAGCCTGTGCAATGTCCTTTCCTCCTGCTCCTCCTGGAAAGTTATTTCACTCTCTTTCCTGTCTCTCTTTCTCTCTCCTCTCACTTTTTCATTCTCTTCTCTTTCTTTCTCTTCTCTCTCTTTCTCTCTCTTTTTCCTTCTCCTCTCTGGAATTCCAATTTGAATTTCCTCTGTTCGAATTGTATTTTTGCTACAGTTACCCTGTCTGAGTCTAACTCCAACCCTGTCTCTAACTATTCAGGTTCGAGGGAAAACTGGTTGGCCACAAGTCTTAGGAGTTTGGATTTCTTGGCTTTGGCAGGGAAAGTGATCCCACACTGCCCAGTCATATTCCTCAACTCCTCCATAGGCAGCGCCTTTAACTTATCCCAAGTTACTTCACCCTGGCTTGGGGGTGTACTGTTTTCGGACAGGGACATGTTAGTATTCTAGCAATACAAACCACAAGGAAACCTGTATTGCAGTCTTTTTTTTTGATTTCTCATTTGTCTGTGGGTACAATGTCAGACTAGAGCACCCAAATTTCTGTTACAACCAGGTGAGGAAGGGGTCTCAGGCTCCCCTTTTGCCCCTTCTCTGGTTTGACTGCAACAGGGTTTCTCCTTTTAACACAGTGATTTAACTTCCCACCTCAGGAAGCACTTGCTCCTGCTTCTCTAATTATAATTCTAAATGAACCAATTGGACAGGTTTTCTTGAGTTTAAATAAGAAAGATGTAAGTTTATTAATCTTATTCTAAACCAGTTAAAATCACTAAAATATGTGTTGCATCCACGCTCACATTCATATGAGAGAGACACACACACACAAGTAGACACAGAGGGGAAAAGTAGAGTTGGGATGTTGGAGTAGAGTCCTTAATAAAAATGGATTTTAAATACGGAAGTGTAGTCCCCATGTCCTAAAGTGAAACTGAAGTCTTAAAGTCCTTGCTGGGCTATGTGCACATTTCAGGCCTGCATCTCCAGTTCCGGAAGGCAGGAGAGGGGCTTTAACAGTGTCCCCTGGTTGTTGCCTGTAAGGATCTGTAGTCTTGAAGCTTAGTAGCTGCCACCGAGGCTTCCCTGGGACTTTGCTGGAGAGAGAGAGAGAGAGAGGTGCTTTCTTCCTTGAAGTTCAGTTACTGTCTTTCTTCTGAGGCACAAATCACAAACTGTCAGAGTCACACAGGCAGTTATGTCATGTGACCACCTCTGTTTAAAACAGAAATTCCTGGAAGGTTTTTTGAAATTCAAAGTTCTTCTCTCAAGCTGTGTAAATATACTTGGTGGGGGGGGCGGGGGGGGTAGTGGCTCTTTCAAAGTCAGTGGGTCTCGATGGCTTTTGACGACCAACGTTGACAAAATCATTCTAGTTAATTGAATCAGGGAGCACCCCCATTGTTCTGGCTAGACTGGGCAATCACCTGTGTCTCCCAGCCAGCCTTTGGCTTCTCATATGCAAATTGTGCGTGGCCATCTTTAGCTGTTCTGCTTTTAAAAAGTTATTTGTAATTGTCATGGTCCTTTTTTTTGCGCAGCAAAAGATCAGAAGTTACTAAGTAAAAGTGCATCTTGGTTGCCCTGGATACAACCATTCAGAGACCGAGAACAGGACGTACAATGTTGCATTTGATTTTTGAACCTGGCTTTTGCAGAGACAGTTGGGTCACAGACTGTTCTGGCATGTGAAGAAACAGGAGAGTTCTCACCTCAGTCTATTTAAACCACATCTGTTATTCTGTCTCAAAATTCTGAAAAGTCAAGCCAGATTGATTCTTTTGAAAGTGGTAGCAAATTATTGCTGTTTTCATCACTGGAGAAGAAGTTTTTTAAAATTCATTCATGGGATGTGGGCGTCGCTGGCTAGGCCAGCATTTATTTCCCATCCCTAATTGCCCTTGAGAAGGTGGTAGTGAGCTGTCTTCTTGAACCGCTGTAGCCCATGTGAGATAGGTACACCCACAGTGCTGAAAACAGCAATAATTTGCTACCACTTTCAAAAGAATCAATCTGGCTTGACTTTTCAGAATTTTGAGAGAATAACAAATATGGTTTAAATAGACTCAGGTGAGAACTCTCCTATTTCCTTCACGTGCCAGAACAGTCTGTCGTCCAACTGTCTCTGCAAAAGCCAGCTTCAACTGCTGGACTAGATCCCTGACTGACCTGCTGTTGAAGAACCTTTTTTTTCCCTATCGGACAACTGCGAAGACTTAAAACAACCTCGGACCGTTTCTACATTGGGAAGATTCCATTTTAGCAGGAACATAAATCTGCAAAGACTTTATTGTTATTCTACTTTTTTTTTGGGCAGCTAATTAAACACCAAACTTCCGATAGTTTGGGTATATGTTTGAGAATGCAGGAGTTAGATTCTTTAAATAAGTTATAAGGCCTTTAGATATTGGTTTATCTTAATACTATTTAAGATTGTAGCTTTTTTTCTAATAAACAGTTAATTTGTTAATATCTACAGATACCTGGTTTAGATCGCCTCATTCAGGGGTTACTAGATGGTTCAATTCAGCTGTGGCTTTCTTTGGTTTGGGAAAGCTTAAAGAGATATATTGACTGCGCATTGCTCCCACCACAGTCAGAGTCATATATTTTGATTGGGGGCTTTGTCCTGAGTGGTCGTGCCACAACAGTAATAATGTCCAGGAAAAGGTCTCAGGCAAAGTTTCATATGACAAAATTAATATTTTTCCATTTGGCATGTGAGTTTTCAGACACATTGGCAAGACTGCCATTTATTGCTCATTAATAATATGGATAGATTTTTGTTAGGCAACGGTATTAAGGGTTACGGGCCAAGGTGGTAAATGCAGTTAAGCTACAGATCAGCCATGATCTAATTGAATGGCGGAACAAGCTCGAGGGGCTGAATGGCCTCCTCCTGTTCCTGTGTTCCTAATACAACTGTTTGGCTTGCTAGATCATTTCAGAGGGCAGTTAAGAGTCAGCCACATTGGCGTGGGGCAGGACTCATAGGCCAGACTGGGAAAATGGCAGATTCTCTTCTCTACAGGAGGTTAGTAGACCAGTTAGAGTCATAGAGTTTTACAGCACAGAAACAGGCCCTTCGGCCCAACGTGCCGACCATCAAGCACCCGTCCTAACCAATCCTATTTCCCCGCACTTGGCCTGTAGCCTTGTATGTTATGGCGTTTCAAGTGATCATCTAAATACTTCTTGAATGTCGTGAGTGTTCCTGCCTCTACCACCCCTTCAGGCAGTGTATTCCAGATTCCAAACACCCTCTGGGTGAAAAAATTCTTCCTCAACTCCCCTCTAAACCTCCTGCCCATGACCTTAAATCTATGCCCCCTAGTTATTGACCTCTCCGCTAAGGGAAAAAGTTTCTTCCTATCTATCATATCAATGGCCCTCATAATTTTGTATACCTCAATCAGGTCCCCTCTCAGCCTTCTCCGCTCCAAGGAAAACAACCCCAGCCTATCCAGTCTCTCTTCATAACTGAAATGCTCCAGCCCAGGCAACATCCTGGTGAATCTCCTCTGCACCCTCTCCACTGCAATCACATCCTTCGTATAGTGTGGTGACCAGAACTGTACACAGTACTCCAGCTGTGGCCTAACCAGCATTTTATACAGCTCCATCATAACCTCCCTGCACTTATATTCTATGCCTTGGCTAATAAAGGCAAGTATCCCGTATGCCTTCCTAACCACCTTATCTACCTATGCTGCTGCCTTCAGTGATCCATGGACAAGTACCCAAAGGTCCCTCTGACCCTCTGTACTCCCTAGGGTCCTACCATTCATTGTATATTCCCTTGCCTTGTTAGACCTCCTTTCTTTTTTTTTACAATAATCCGACAACGTCATCATCACTTACTGATGCCAGCTCTCTATTTTTAAAAAAATGAATTTGAATTCTGAAACTACCATGCTGGATTTGAACTCACATTCTCTGGATTATTAACCAAGCCTCTGAACTACTAGTCCAGTAACATATCCCTGCTATCATACCCTATACCCAACATGCTTCCACCTTTGCTGTATAATCATAGGGTTTTGTGGTAATTATTGACATAAACTGGGACAATAGTCTGGAGTAAAAATACAGATGTTACAATAACTATTATTCTTTTTATTGGAGTACGCAGGGCAGAAAGTGTGACATATACTTGAGGTGGCGAGAGAAAGGAAAGTGAATTAATGGAGATAAACAATCCTGTTTTCTATTATACAAAGGCTTTGCAGCTGTGAACACAAATTGTTCAGTTTCATTAACTGGCTTTCTGCATGTTCATCAGCCACAGTGAAGTTGGACATCTTTGCCTGGTGCAAGTGGGAAGGATTTCTGTGAGAGCAAATGATTTACTGAGTCCAGTACAATTTAGTCAAGATACAGTTACTGAACCGTGAGCTTATTGCTCACAGCCAGTGGGAGTAAAGTAAATTGCACAGCTTCTTGTGGAGGCTGAGATTAATGAAGGCAGGCACTTCATGTTATTACATGCAGAAGTGTTATCTAAGAGCAGCACTGATGCAAGTTGAACACAATAAAAACATGCAGAGAAAATAATGCAATCAACAGCCAACAAGAATACACCAAAAACATAGAAGACAGGAATCTGATCATATCTGATGATGAAGGGTTACCCAAGGGGGGGTAGTAGGAATTAGGCCTTTGTAAGCTTTAGACATGACTATTCAGTTCTGATAAAGGGTCACTGACCTGAAACGTTAACTCTGCTTCTCACTCCACAGATGCTGCCAGACCTGCTGAGTATTTCCAACATTTCTTGTTTTTATTCAGGTGATCTGGTTGGCTTCCCAACATCCACCCTTCAGAAACAAGAACTTATTCAAGATTCGCACCAAGTCCCATTCACCCATCATCACTGTGTTCGCTGACCTACATTGGCTCCCAGTCCGGTAACACGTCAATTTAAAAATTCTCATCCTTGTTTTCAAATCCCTTCATGGCCTCGTCCCTCTGAATCACTGTAATCTCCTCCAGCCCTATACCCCTCTGAGGTTGTACTCCTCCAATTCTGGCCTCATGAGCATCCCTGATTTTAATCACCACCATTAGTGGCTGTGCCTAGACCTCAAGCTCTGGAATTATCTCCCTAAACCTTTCCATCTTCCCTCCTTTAAAACACTCCTTATCTTCTACCTCTTTGACCAACCTTTTGGTTATCATGTCCTAATATCTCCTTATGTGGCTCGGTGTTAACTTTTGTTTGATAATCGCTCCTGTGAAGCACCTTTGGTTGTTTTACTATGTTAAAGGCGCTATATAAATACAAGTTAAGACATAGATCAGCCACGATCTAATTAAATGGCAGAACAAGCTCAAAAGGCTGCATGTTCACTCCTATTCCTATGGAACTAATCCTTACCCAGCACATATGGCCCCCAATGTCCCTCAGTGTTGGTTCCTCCTCCTTCCCCTCTGACATCAATCTGAGCTAAGCCTTTTGAAGGTGTGGATATATGAAGACTGGATGCAGTCCTTTTAAGAACAGAAGAGGGATGTGGACAATGTTCAGACAGCTCCAAGACCTCTTTCCTCATGCAGGAATTGGGACAAACTTTCCTGTGAACAGAAAGCTGTGTCATTATTCTCTGCTGCACTGAGTCAGTGTAACTTTAACAATTAACCTTGATCTCCACTGTAGGAGGTGCCATCTTTCAGATCAGACGTTACACCGTGTCTGCCTTTTAAGGTGGTGTAAAAGATCCCCTGCCACTATTTCAAAGAAAAGCAAGGGAGTTCCCCCCAGTGTCCTGGCCAAAATTTATTCCTCAACCAACATCCAAAAAAACAGATGATCTACACATTATCATGCTGCTGTTAGCTGTGCACAAATTGCTTGCTGCATTTCTGACATTACAACAGTGACAACACTTCAAAAATTCCAGGGTTCTGCTTCTACTGGACATTATTGTCTCCTGAAATACAACAGCTTCTTCAGATGAATCCGATGAGGCTGCTCAATCTTTGATAAACAGAACTTAGTCTCAAAGTGTATCTGTTAAGGTGAGTTATTCCATCTGGAATACCAGAGGCTGGTGCTTCCTCATTAGAGGAACTTTCCATGAAAAACTCAACTCTTAAACCCACTGCTTCTTTGAAGTTGGTGATGCCAATAAATTGTGATCAAAGGAACAATCAGAAACACAATATTATGAAGACAATGACAAAAAATGTTCATGAGACTTTAAGCATACATCATCTTAGACTCAAGCACCCAACATCTGCTCTAAGCTTTACAGTATACAGTTAACAGTATACAGTTACGGCACAGTGGTTAGCACCGCAGCCTCACAGCTCCAGGGACCCGGGTTCAATTCTGGGTACTGCCTGTGTGGAGTTTGCAAGTTCTCCCTGTGTCTGCGTGGGTTTCCTCCGGGTGCTCCGGTTTCCTCCCACATGCCAAAGACTTGCAGGTTGATAGGTAAATTGGCCATTATAAATTGCCCCTAGTATAGGTAGGTGGTAGGGAAATATAGGGACAGGTGGGGATGTGGTAGGAATATGGAATTAGTGTAGGATTAGTATAAATGGGTGTTTGATGGTCGGCACAGACTCGGTGGGCCGAAGGGCCTGTTTCAGTGCTGTATCTCTAAATACATTTTTTAAAACTCTCAGCTAGGTAAAAGAGCTCATGGGTGATGTTCCAGCTCTGAACTCTCAACCTCTACCAGGGCTGTAAGAGTAAAATTATGAGGATGTTGCATGGATTAGACTTGTGTTCCCTTGAATATAATAGATTAAGGGGTGATCTAATTTGAAGTGTTTCAGATGATTAAAACAGTTGATAGGATACATAAACAAAGATTCCCCCTGGTGAGGGAGTGATTAGCAAAGAAGCCACAGCAACATCCACCCTTTTAAAGAAACTTTACGCAGTGAGTGGTTAGGATCTGGAATGCAGTGCTTGAGAATGTGGTGGAGGCAGGTTCGATCAAGGCTTTGAAAAGAGAACTGGATAATTATCTGAAGAGAAAACATTTGCAGGGCTATGGGGAAAAGGCAAAGGAGTAGGACGAGATGAGTTGCTCTTGAAGAGAGCCGGCACGGACACAAGGGGCCGAATGGTCTCCTTCTGTGCTGTAACCATTCGATGATTCTAAGTCCAGAACAAGGGGCAAAACCTTAAATTAGACCTAGGCCATTGAGGGGTGATGTCAAGAAGCACATCTTCATGGAAATCTGGACTCCTCGCCCGCAAAAAGCTATTGAGGCTGAAGGTCACTTGAAAATTTTAAAACTGGGATTGATAGATGTTTGTTAGGTAAGGGTATTAAAGGATATAGGACCAAGGCAGGTGGGTGGAGTTAAGATGCAGATCAGCCATAATCTAATTGAATGCTGGAACAGGCTCACGGGGCTGAATGACCTCCTGTCTCTATATCCCTAGCTTCGCCTGCATCATGCTGCCTTTTTGGCATTTATCAGTAACCTGGACTGAGGTTTGCAGAGGATTCGAAACTCGAAAATGGAGTAACCAATGAGGTGGATAGTAACAGACTTCAGGAGGACATAAACTGGTGAAATGGGCAGAAACACATGGCAGATGAAATTTAATGCAGAGAAGTGTGAAGTGATACATTTTAGTACGAAGAATGATGAGAGGCAATATAAACTAAATGATACAATTTTAAAGGTGGTCAGGAACAGAGAAACCTGAGAGTGTATGGACACAAATCTTTGAAGGTGGCAGGACAAGTTATAAAAAAGCATATGGGATCCTTGGCTTTATTAGTAGAGGAGTAGAGTACAAAAGTAAGGAAGTAATGATAAACCTTGATAAATCACCGGTTAGGTCTCACTGAAGTATTGTGTTCAATTCCAGGCACTACATTTAGAAGCTTGTCAAGACCTTGGAGAGGGTGCAGAAGACATTTTCTCAAGTACTACCAGGGATGAGGGAATTTAGTTATGTGGAGAGACTGGAGAAGCTGGGGTTGGTCTCCTCAAAGCACAAAAGGTGAAGAGAAGATTTGGTAGGTGTTAAAAATAATGAATGGCTTTGAGACAGTAAATAAGGAGAAACATTCCAGTGGCAGAAAGGTTGGTAACCAGAGGACACAGATTTAAGATAAATGGCAAAATAAACAGACGCGACACAAAGAAACTGTTTTTTACACAGCGAGTTCTTGTGATCTGAAAGGGCGGTGGAAGCAGATTTAATAGTAATTTTCAAAAGAGAACTGGGGAAGTACTTGAGGGGAAAAATATTACAGGGCTATGAGGAAGGAGCATGGGAGTGGAACAAATTGGATAGCTCTTTCAAATAGCTGGTACAGGCACGATGGGCTGAATGGCCTGATACTGTGCAGTAGTGCTGGTAACGTGCAGGTGATCTGAGTGACAAAATCATTGTGTTTTGGTCTTGCATTGCTTGAATAGCTTAGTGCTTAAAGTCTCTGCTTTTGGCAGGTAGTAAAAAGGCAAAAGGAGACAGTCACAGAGGGAAAATTATTTTTGGAAATTTGGGCCGCTCTGTGCAGTTTTCCAACTATTTTTTAAACAGCTAGAAAATTATGGACAGCACATAAACCTGACAGTTACATCACAGTACAACATAGTTCCATAGCGTTTAAAGTACTGAACATAGCCTGAGCACAACTGCCCCATGCAGCTCACACCACTGCTCTCTCACTGTTGCCCTGTGTAGTTCACACTACCGCTGTCCCACTCCTGCCCTGTGTAGTTCACACTACTGCTCTCTCACTGTTGCCCTGTGTAGTTCACACTACTGCTGTCCCACTCCTGCCCTGTGTAGTTCACACTACTGCTCTCTCACTGTTGCCCTGTATAGTTCACACTACTGCTGTCCCACTCCTGCCCTGTGTAGTTCACACTACTGCTCTCTCACTGTTGCCCTGTGTAGTTCACACTACTGCTGTCCCACTCCTGCCCTGTGTAGTTCACACTACTGCTCTCTCACTGTTGCCCTGTGCAGTTCACACTACTGCTCTCTCACTGTGGCCCTGTGTAGTTCACACTACTGCTCTCTCACTGTTGCTCTGTGTAGTTCACACTACTGCTCTCTCACTGTTGCCCTGTGTAGTTCACACTACTGCTGTCCCACTCCTGCCCTGTGTAGTTCACACGACTGCTCTCTCACTGATGCCCTGTGTAATTCACACTACTGCTGTCCCACTCCTGCCCTGTGTAGTTCACACTACTGCTCTCTCACTGTTGCCCTGTATAGTTCACACTACTGCTGTCCCACTCCTGCCCTGTGTAGTTCACATTACTGCTCTCTCACTGTTGCCCTGTGCAGTTCACACTACTGCTCTCTCACTGTGGCCCTGTGTAGTTCACACTACTGCTGTCCCACTCCTGCCCTGTGTAGTTCACATTACTGCTCTCTCACTGTTGCCCTGTGCAGTTCACACTACTGCTCTCTCACTGTGGCCCTGTGTAGTTCACACTACTGCTCTCTCACTGTTGCCCTGTGTAGTTCACACTACTGCTGTCCCACTCCTGCCCTGTGTAGTTCACATTACTGCTCTCTCACTGTTGCCCTGTGCAGTTCACACTACTGCTCTCTCACTGTGGCCCTGTGTAGTTCACACTACTGCTCTCTCACTGTTGCTCTGCGTAGTTCACACTACTGCTCTCTCACTGTTGCTCTGTGTAGTTCACACTACTGCTCTCTCACTGTTGCTCTGTGTAGTTCACACTACTGCTGTCCCACTCCTGCCCTGTGTAGTTCACACGACTGCTCTCTCACTGTTGCCCTGTATAGTTCACACTACTGCTCTCTCACTGCTGCCTTGTGTAGTTCACACTACTGCTCTCTCACTGCTGCCCTGTGTAGTTCACACTACTGTTCTCTCACTGCTGCCCTGTGTAGTTCACACTACTGCTCTCTCACTGTTGCCCTGTGTAGTTCACACTACTGCTCTCTCACTGCTGCCCTGTGTAGTTCACACTACTGCTCTCTCACTGTTGCCCTGTATAGTTCACACTACTGTTCTCTCACTGCTGCCTTGTGTAGTTCACACTACTGCTCTCTCACTGTTGCCCTGTGCAGTTCACACTACTGCTCTCTCACTGTGGCCCTGTGTAGTTCACACTACTGCTCTCTCACTGCTGCCCTGTGTAGTTCACACTACTGCTCTCTCACTGTTGCCCTGTGTAGTTCACACTACTGCTCTCTCACTGTTGCCCTGTGCAGTTCACACTACTGCTCTCTCACTGCTGCCCTGTGTAGTTCACACTACTGCTCTCTCACTGTTGCCCTGTGTAGTTCACACTACTGCTCTCTCACTGCTGCCCTGTGTAGTTCACACTACTGCTCTCTCACTGTTGCCCTGTATAGTTCACACTACTGCTCTCTCACTGCTGCCCTGTGTAGTTCACACTACTGCTCTCTCACTGTTGCCCTGTGTAGTTCACACTACTGTTCTCTCACTGCTGCCCTGTGTAGTTCACACTACTGCTCTCTCACTGTTGCCCTGTATAGTTCACACTACTGTTCTCTCACTGCTGCCTTGTGTAGTTCACACTACTGCTCTCTCACTGTTGCCCTGTATAGTTCACACTACTGTTCTCTCACTGCTGCCTTGTGTAGTTCACACTACTGCTCTCTCACTGCTGCCCTGTGTAGTTCACACTACTGTTCTCTCACTGTTGCCCTGTGTAGTTCACACGACTGTTCTCTCACTGCTGCCCTGTGTAGTTCACACTACTGTTCTCTCACTGCTGCCTTGTGTAGTTCACACTACTGTTCTCTCACTGCTGCCCTGTGTAGTTCACACTACTGTTCTCTCACTGTTGCCCTGTGTAGTTCACACGACTGTTCTCTCACTGCTGCCCTGTGTAGTTCACACTACTGTTCTCTCACTGCTGCCTTGTGTAGTTCACACTACTGTTCTCTCACTGCTGCCTTGTGTAGTTCACACTACTGCTCTCTCACTGTTGCCCTGTGCAGTTCACACTACTGCTCTCTCACTGTGGCCCTGTGTAGTTCACACTACTGCTCTCTCACTGCTGCCCTGTGTAGTTCACACTACTGCTCTCTCACTGTTGCCCTGTGTAGTTCACACTACTGCTCTCTCACTGTTGCCCTGTGCAGTTCACACTACTGCTCTCTCACTGCTGCCCTGTGTAGTTCACACTACTGCTCTCTCACTGTTGCCCTGTGTAGTTCACACTACTGCTCTCTCACTGCTGCCCTGTGTAGTTCACACTACTGCTCTCTCACTGTTGCCCTGTATAGTTCACACTACTGCTCTCTCACTGTTGCCCTGTGTAGTTCACACTACTGCTGTCCCACTCCTGCCCTGTGTAGTTCACACTACTGCTCTCTCACTGTTGCCCTGTGCAGTTCACACTACTGCTCTCTCACTGTGGCCCTGTGTAGTTCACACTACTGCTCTCTCACTGTTGCTCTGTGTAGTTCACACTACTGCTCTCTCACTGTTGCCCTGTGTAGTTCACACTACTGCTGTCCCACTCCTGCCCTGTGTAGTTCACACGACTGCTCTCTCACTGATGCCCTGTGTAATTCACACTACTGCTGTCCCACTCCTGCCCTGTGTAGTTCACACTACTGCTCTCTCACTGTTGCCCTGTATAGTTCACACTACTGCTGTCCCACTCCTGCCCTGTGTAGTTCACATTACTGCTCTCTCACTGTTGCCCTGTGCAGTTCACACTACTGCTCTCTCACTGTGGCCCTGTGTAGTTCACACTACTGCTGTCCCACTCCTGCCCTGTGTAGTTCACATTACTGCTCTCTCACTGTTGCCCTGTGCAGTTCACACTACTGCTCTCTCACTGTGGCCCTGTGTAGTTCACACTACTGCTCTCTCACTGTTGCCCTGTGTAGTTCACACTACTGCTGTCCCACTCCTGCCCTGTGTAGTTCACATTACTGCTCTCTCACTGTTGCCCTGTGCAGTTCACACTACTGCTCTCTCACTGTGGCCCTGTGTAGTTCACACTACTGCTCTCTCACTGTTGCTCTGCGTAGTTCACACTACTGCTCTCTCACTGTTGCTCTGTGTAGTTCACACTACTGCTCTCTCACTGTTGCTCTGTGTAGTTCACACTACTGCTGTCCCACTCCTGCCCTGTGTAGTTCACACGACTGCTCTCTCACTGTTGCCCTGTATAGTTCACACTACTGCTCTCTCACTGCTGCCTTGTGTAGTTCACACTACTGCTCTCTCACTGCTGCCCTGTGTAGTTCACACTACTGTTCTCTCACTGCTGCCCTGTGTAGTTCACACTACTGCTCTCTCACTGTTGCCCTGTGTAGTTCACACTACTGCTCTCTCACTGCTGCCCTGTGTAGTTCACACTACTGCTCTCTCACTGTTGCCCTGTATAGTTCACACTACTGTTCTCTCACTGCTGCCTTGTGTAGTTCACACTACTGCTCTCTCACTGTTGCCCTGTGCAGTTCACACTACTGCTCTCTCACTGTGGCCCTGTGTAGTTCACACTACTGCTCTCTCACTGCTGCCCTGTGTAGTTCACACTACTGCTCTCTCACTGTTGCCCTGTGTAGTTCACACTACTGCTCTCTCACTGTTGCCCTGTGCAGTTCACACTACTGCTCTCTCACTGCTGCCCTGTGTAGTTCACACTACTGCTCTCTCACTGTTGCCCTGTGTAGTTCACACTACTGCTCTCTCACTGCTGCCCTGTGTAGTTCACACTACTGCTCTCTCACTGTTGCCCTGTATAGTTCACACTACTGCTCTCTCACTGCTGCCTGTGTAGTTCACACTACTGCTCTCTCACTGTTGCCCTGTGTAGTTCACACTACTGTTCTCTCACTGCTGCCCTGTGTAGTTCACACTACTGCTCTCTCACTGTTGCCCTGTATAGTTCACACTACTGTTCTCTCACTGCTGCCTTGTGTAGTTCACACTACTGCTCTCTCACTGTTGCCCTGTATAGTTCACACTACTGTTCTCTCACTGCTGCCTTGTGTAGTTCACACTACTGCTCTCTCACTGCTGCCCTGTGTAGTTCACACTACTGTTCTCTCACTGTTGCCCTGTGTAGTTCACACTACTGTTCTCTCACTGCTGCCCTGTGTAGTTCACACTACTGTTCTCTCACTGCTGCCTTGTGTAGTTCACACTACTGTTCTCTCACTGCTGCCCTGTGTAGTTCACACTACTGTTCTCTCACTGTTGCCCTGTGTAGTTCACACGACTGTTCTCTCACTGCTGCCCTGTGTAGTTCACACTACTGTTCTCTCACTGCTGCCTTGTGTAGTTCACACTACTGTTCTCTCACTGCTGCCTTGTGTAGTTCACACTACTGCTCTCTCACTGTTGCCCTGTGCAGTTC
This sequence comes from Heterodontus francisci, assembly GCF_036365525.1. Lineage (NCBI taxonomy): Eukaryota > Metazoa > Chordata > Chondrichthyes > Heterodontiformes > Heterodontidae > Heterodontus > Heterodontus francisci. Next base: position 78,936,853 of record NC_090392.1, on the reverse strand, counting down.
ACACTACTGCTCTCTCACTGTGGCCCTGTGTAGTTCACACTACTGCTCTCTCACTGCTGCCCTGTGTAGTTCACACTACTGCTCTCTCACTGTTGCCCTGTGTAGTTCACACTACTGCTCTCTCACTGTTGCCCTGTGCAGTTCACACTACTGCTCTCTCACTGCTGCCCTGTGTAGTTCACACTACTGCTCTCTCACTGTTGCCCTGTGTAGTTCACACTACTGCTCTCTCACTGCTGCCCTGTGTAGTTCACACTACTGCTCTCTCACTGTTGCCCTGTATAGTTCACACTACTGCTCTCTCACTGCTGCCTGTGTAGTTCACACTACTGCTCTCTCACTGTTGCCCTGTGTAGTTCACACTACTGTTCTCTCACTGCTGCCCTGTGTAGTTCACACTACTGCTCTCTCACTGTTGCCCTGTATAGTTCACACTACTGTTCTCTCACTGCTGCCTTGTGTAGTTCACACTACTGCTCTCTCACTGTTGCCCTGTATAGTTCACACTACTGTTCTCTCACTGCTGCCTTGTGTAGTTCACACTACTGCTCTCTCACTGCTGCCCTGTGTAGTTCACACTACTGTTCTCTCACTGTTGCCCTGTGTAGTTCACACGACTGTTCTCTCACTGCTGCCCTGTGTAGTTCACACTACTGTTCTCTCACTGCTGCCTTGTGTAGTTCACACTACTGCTCTCTCACTGCTGCCCTGTGTAGTTCACACTACTGTTCTCTCACTGTTGCCCTGTGTAGTTCACACGACTGTTCTCTCACTGCTGCCCTGTGTAGTTCACACTACTGCTCTCTCACTGTTGCCCTGTGTAGTTCACACTACTGTTCTCTCACTGCTGCCCTGTGTAGTTCACACTACTGCTCTCTCACAGCTGCCCTGTGTAGTTCACACTACTGTTCTCTCACTGTTGCCCTGTGTAGTTCACACGACTGTTCTCTCACTGCTGCCCTGTGTAGTTCACACTACTGTTCTCTCACTGTTGCCCTGTGTAGTTCACACGACTGTTCTCTCACTGCTGCCCTGTGTAGTTCACACTACTGCTCTCTCACTGTTGCCCTGTGTAGTTCACACTACTGCTCTCTCACTGTTGCCCTGTGTAGTTCACACTACTGTTCTCTCACTGTTGCCCTGTGTAGTTCACACTACTGCTCTCTCACTGTTGCCCTGTGTAGTTCACACTACTGTTCTCTCACTGCTGCCCTGTGTAGTTCACACTACTGCTCTCTCACTGTTGCCCTGTGTAGTTCACACTACTGTTCTCTCACTGCTGCCCTGTGTAGTTCACACTACTGCTCTCTCACTGCTGCCCTGTGTAGTTCACACTACTGCTCTCTCACTGCTGCCCTGTGTAGTTCACACTACTGTTCTCTCACTGCTGCCTTGTGTAGTTCACACTACTGCTCTCTCACTGTTGCCCTGTGCAGCTCACACTACTGCTCTGTCACTGTTGCCCTGTGTAGTTCACACTACTGCTCTCTCACTGTTGCCCTGTGTAGTTCACACTACTGCTCTCTCACTGCTGCCCTGTGTAGTTCACACTACTGTTCTCTCACTGCTGCCTTGTGTAGTTCACACTACTGCTCTCTCACTGTTGCCCTGTGCAGCTCACACTACTGCTCTGTCACTGTTGCCCTGTGTAGTTCACACTACTGCTCTCTCACTGTTGCCCTGTGTAGTTCACACTACTGCTCTCTCACTGTTGCCCTGTGTAGTTCACTCTGCTGCTCTCTCACTGTTGCCCTGTGTAGTTCACACTACTGCTCTCTCACTGTTGCCCTGTGTAGTTCACACTACTGCTCTCTCACTGTTGCCCTGTGTAGTTCACACTACTGCTCTCTCACTGTTGCCCTGTGTAGTTCACTCTGCTGCTCTCTCACTGTTGCCCTGTGTAGTTCACACTCCTGCTCTCTCACTGTTGCCCTGTGTAGTTCACACTACTGCTCTCTCACTGTTGCCCTGTGTAGTTCACACTACTGCTCTCTCACTGCTGCCCTGTGTAGTTCACACTACTGCTCTCTCACTGTTGCCCTGTGTAGTTCACACTACTGCTCTCTCACTGTTGCCCTGTGTAGTTCACACTCCTGCTCTCTCACTGTTGCCCTGTGTAGTTCACACTACTGCTCTCTCACTGCTGCCCTGTGTAGTTCACACTACTGCTCTCTCACTGCTGCCCTGTGTAGTTCACACTACTGCTCTCTCACTGTTGCCCTGTGTAGTTCACACTACTGCTCTCTCACTGCTGCCCTGTGTAGTTCACACTACTGCTCTCTCACTGTTGCCCTGTGTAGTTCACACTACTGCTCTCTCACTGCTGCCCTGTGTAGTTCACACTACTGCTCTCTCACTGTTGCCCTGTGTAGTTCACACTCCTGCTCTCTCACTGTTGCCCTGTGTAGTTCACACTACTGCTCTCTCACTGCTGCCCTGTGTAGTTCACACTACTGCTCTCTCACTGCTGCCCTGTGTAGTTCACACTACTGCTCTCTCACTGTTGCCCTGTGTAGTTCACACTACTGCTCTCTCACTGCTGCCCTGTGTAGTTCACACTACTGCTCTCTCACTGTTGCCCTGTGTAGTTCACACTACTGCTCTCTCACTGTTGCCCTGTGTAGTTCACACTCCTGCTCTCTCACTGCTGCCCTGTGTAGTTCACACTACTGCTCTCTCACTGTTGCCCTGTGTAGTTCACACTACTGCTCTCTCACTGTTGCCCTGTGTAGTTCACACTGCTGCTCTCTCACTGCTGCCCTGTGTAGTTCACACTACTGTTCTCTCACTGCTGCCTTGTGTAGTTCACACTACTGCTCTCTCACTGTTGCCCTGTGTAGTTCACACTACTGCTCTCTCACTGCTGCCCTGTGTAGTTCACACTCCTGCTCTCTCACTGTTGCCCTGTGTAGTTCACACTACTGTTCTCTCACTGTTGCCCTGTGTAGTTCACACTACTGTTCTCTCACTGTTGCCCTGTGTTGTTCACACTACTGCTCTCTCACTGTTGCCCTGTGTAGTTCACACTACTGCTCTCTCACTGTTGCCCTGTGTAGTTCACACTACTGCTCTCTCACTGCTGCCCTGTGTAGTTCACACTTCTGCTCTCTCACTGCTGCCCTGTGTAGTTCACACTACTGCTCTCTCACCGTTGCCCTGTGTAGTTCACACTACTGTTCTCTCACTGCTGCCCTGTGTAGTTCACACTACTGCTCTCTCACTGTTGCCCTGTGTAGTTCACACTACTGTTCTCTCACTGTTGCCCTGTGTAGTTCACACTACTGTTCTCTCACTGCTGCCCTGTGTAGTTCACACTACTGTTCTCTCACTGTTGCCCTGTGTAGTTCACACTACTGTTCTCTCACTGCTGCCCTGTGTAGTTCACATTACTGCTCTCTCACTGTTGCCCTGTGCAGCTCACACTACTGCTCTGTCACTGTTGCCCTGTGTAGTTCACACTACTGCTCTCTCACTGTTGCCCTGTGTTGTTCACACTACTGCTCTCTCACTGTTGCCCTGTGTAGTTCACACTCCTGCTCTCTCACTGTTGCCCTGTGTAGTTCACACTACTGCTCTCTCACTGTTGCCCTGTGTAGTTCACACTACTGCTCTCTCACTGTTGCCCTGTATAGTTCACACTACTGTTCTCTCACTGCTGCCTTGTGTAGTTCACACTACTGCTCTCTCACAGCTGCCCTGTGTAGTTCACACTACTGCTCTCTCACTGTTGCCCTGTGTAGTTCACACTACTGCTCTCTCACTGTTGCCCTGTGTAGTTCACACTACTGCCCTCTCACTGTTGCCCTGTATAGTTCACACTACTGCTCTCTCACTGCTGCCCTGTGTAGTTCACACTACTGCTCTCTCACTGTTGCCCTGTGTAGTTCACACTACTGCTCTCTCACTGCTGCCCTGTGTAGTTCACACTACTGCTCTCTCACTGTTGCCCTGTGTAGTTCACATTACTGCTCTCTCACTGTTGCCCTGTGTAGTTCACTCTACTGCTCTCTCACTGTTGCCCTGTGTAGTTCACACTACTGTTCTCTCACTGCTGCCCTGTGTAGTTCACACTACTGCTCTCTCACTGTTGCCCTGTGTAGTTCACACTACTGTTCTCTCACTGTTGCCCTGTGTAGTTCACACGACTGTTCTCTCACTGCTGCCCTGTGTAATTCACACTACTGTTCTCTCACTGTTGCCCTGTGTAGTTCACACTACTGTTCTCTCACTGTGGCCCTGTGTAGTTCACACTACTGCTCTCTCACTGTTGCCCTGTGTAGTTCACACTACTGCTCTCTCACTGCTGCCCTGTGTAGTTCACACTACTGTTCTCTCACTGCTGCCCTGTGTAGTTCACACTACTGCTCTCTCACTGTTGCCCTGTGTAGTTCACACTACTGCTCTCTCACTGCTGCCCTGTGTAGTTCACACTACTGCTCTCTCACTGTTGCCCTGTGTAGTTCACACTACTGCTCTCTCACTGCTGCCCTGTGTAGTTCACACGACTGTTCTCTCACTGCTGCCCTGTGTAATTCACACTCCTGCTCTCTCACTGTTGCCCTGTGTAGTTCACACTACTGTTCTCTCACTGTTGCCCTGTGTAGTTCACACTACTGCTCTCTCACTGTTGCCCTGTGTAGTTCACACTACTGTTCTCTCACTGTTGCCCTGTGTAGTTCACACTACTGCTCTCTCACTGTTGCCCTGTGTAGTTCACACTACTGCTCTCTCACTGTTGCCCTGTGTAGTTCACACTACTGTTCTCTCACTGTTGCCCTGTGTAGTTCACACTACTGTTCTCTCACTGCTGCCCTGTGTAGTTCACATTACTGCTGTCTCACTGTTGCCCTGTGTAGTTCACACTACTGTTCTCTCACTGTTTGCCTGTGTAGTTCACACTACTGCTCTCTCACTGTTGCCCTGTGTAGTTCACACTACTGTTCTCTCACTGTTGCCCTGTGTAGTTCACATTACTGTTCTCTCACTGTTGCCCTGTGTAGTTCACACTACTGTTCTCTCACTGTTGCCCTGTGTAGTTCACATTACTGTTCTCTCACTGTTGCCCTGTGTAGTTCACACTACTGTTCTCTCACTGCTGCCTTGTGTAGTTCACACTACTGTTCTCTCACTGCTGCCTTGTGCAGTTCACACTACTGCTCTCTCACTGTTGCCCTGTGTAGTTCACACTACTGCTCTCTCACTGTTGCCCTGTGTAGTTCACACTCCTGCTCTCTCACTGTTGCCCTGTGTAGTTCACACTACTGCTCTCTCACTGTTGCCCTGTGTAGTTCACACTACTGTTCTCTCACTGTTGCCCTGTGTAGTTCACACTACTGTTCTCTCACTGCTGCCTTGTGTAGTTCACACTACTGTTCTCTCACTGCTGCCTTGTGCAGTTCACACTACTGCTCTCTCACTGTTGCCCTGTGTAGTTCACACTACTGTTCTCTCACTGTTGCCCTGTGTAGTTCACACTACTGTTCTCTCACTGCTGCCCTGTGTAGTTCACACTACTGCTCTCTCACTGCTGCCCTGTGTAGTTCACACTACTGCTCTCTCACTGTTGCCCTGTGTAGTTCACACTACTGTTCTCTCACTGCTGCCCTGTGTAGTTCACACTACTGCTCTCTCACTGCTGCCCTGTGTAGTTCACACTACTGCTCTCTCACTGCTGCCCTGTGTAGTTCACATTACTGCTCTCTCACTGTTGCCCTGTGCAGCTCACAGTACTGCTCTGTCACTGTTGCCCTGTGTAGTTCACACTACTGTTCTCTCACTGCTGCCCTGTGTAGTTCACACTACTGCTCTGTCACTGTTGCCCTGTGTAGTTCACACTCCTGCTCTGTCACTGTTGCCCTGTGTAGTTCACACTACTGTTCTCTCACTGTTGCCCTGTGCAGCTCACACTACTGCTCTGTCACTGTTGCCCTGTGTAGTTCACACTACTGCTCTCTCACTGTTGCCCTGTGTAGTTCACACTCCTGCTCTCTCACTGTTGCCCTGTGTAGTTCACACTACTGCTCTCTCACTGCTGCCTTGTGTAGTTCACACTACTGCTCTCTCACTGCTGCCTTGTGTAGTTCACACTACTGCTCTCTCACTGCTGCCTTGTGTAGTTCACACTACTGCTCTCTCACTGCTGCCCTGTGTAGTTCACACTACTGCTCTCTCACTGTTGCCCTGTGTAGTTCACACTACTGCTCTCTCACTGCTGCCTTGTGTAGTTCACACTACTGCTCTCTCACTGCTGCCTTGTGTAGTTCACACTACTGCTCTCTCACTGCTGCCTTGTGTAGTTCACACTACTGCTCTCTCACTGCTGCCCTGTGTAGTTCACACTACTGCTCTCTCACTGTTGCCCTGTGTAGTTCACACTACTGCTCTCTCACTGCTGCCTTGTGTAGTTCACACTACTGCTCTCTCACTGCTGCCTTGTGTAGTTCACACTACTGCTCTCTCACTGCTGCCCTGTGTAGTTCACACTACTGCTCTCTCACTGCTGCCTTGTGTAGTTCACACTACTGCTCTCTCACTGCTGCCCTGTGTAGTTCACACTACTGTTCTCTCACTGTTGCCCTGTGTAGCTCACACTACTGTTCTCTCACTGCTGCCCTGTGTAGCTCACACTACTGCTCTGTCACTGTTGCCCTGTGCAGTTCACATTACTGTTCTCTCACTGTTGCCCTGTGTAGTTCACACTACTGCTCTCTCACTGTTGCCCCGTGTAGTTCACACTACTGCTCTCTCACTGTTGCCCTGTGTAGCTCACACTACTGCTCTCTCACTGCTGCCCTGTGTAGTTCACACTACTGTTCTCTCACTGTTGCCCTGTGTAGCTCACACTACTGCTCTCTCACTGCTGCCCTGTGTAGTTCACACTACTGCTCTCTCACTGCAGCCCTGTGTAGTTCACACTACTGTTCTCTCACTGTTGCCCTGTGTAGTTCACACTACTGCCATCTCACTGTTGCCCTGTGTAGTTCACACTACTGCTCTCTCACTGCTGCCCTGTGTAGTTCACACTACTGCTCTCTCACTGCTGCCCTGTGTAATTCACACTACTGCTCTCTCACTGCTTCCCTGTGTAGTTCACACTACTGCTCTCTCACTGCTGCCCTGTGTCGTTCACACTACTGTTCTCTCACTGCTGCCCTGTGTAGTTCACACTACTGCTCTCTCACTGCTGCCCTGTGTAGTTCACACTACTGCTCTCTCACTGTTGCCCTGTGTAGCTCACACTACTGCTCTGTCACTGTTGCCCTGTGTAGTTCACACTACTGCTCTCTCACTGCTGCCCTGTGTAGTTCACACTACTGCTCTCTCACTGCTGCCCTGTGTCGTTCACACTACTGTTCTCTCACTGCTGCCCTGTGTAGTTCACACTACTGCTCTCTCACTGCTGCCCTGTGTAGTTCACACTACTGCTCTCTCACTGTTGCCCTGTGTAGCTCACACTACTGCTCTCTCACTGTTGCCCTGTGTAGCTCACACGACTGCTCTGTCACTGTTGCCCTGTGTAGTTCACACTACTGCTCTCTCACTGCTGCCCTGTGCAGTTCACACTACTGCTCTCTCACTGCTGCCCTGTGTAGTTCACACTACTGCTCTCTCACTGTTGCCCTGTGCAGCTCACACTACTGCTCTGTCACTGTTGCCCTGTGTAGTTCACACTACTGCTCTGTCACTGTTGCCCTGTGTAGTTCACACTACTGCTCTCTCACTGCTGCCCTGTGCAGTTCACACTACTGCTCTCTCACTGCTGCCCTGTGTAGTTCACACTACTGCTCTCTCACTGCTGCCCTGTGTAGTTCACACTACTGCTCTGTCACTGTTGCCCTGTGTAGTTCACACTACTGCTCTCTCACTGCTGCCCTGTGTAGTTCACACTACTGCTCTCTCACTGCTGCCCTGTGCAGTTCACATTACTGCTCTCTCACTGCTGCCCTGTGTAGTTCACACTACTGCTCTCTCACTGCTGCCCTGTGCAGTTCACACTACTGCTCTCTCACTGCTGCCCTGTGCAGTTCACACTACTGCTCTCTCACTGCTGCCCTGTGTAGTTCACACTACTGCTCTCTCACTGCTGCCCTGTGCAGTTCACGTTACTGCTCTCTCACTGTTGCCCTGTGTAGTTCACATTACTGCTCTCTCACTGTTGCCCTGTGTAGCTCACACTACTGCTCTGTCACTGTTGCCCTGTGTAGTTCACACTACTGCTCTGTCACTGTTGCCCTGTGTAGTTCACACTACTGCTCTCTCACTGTTGCCCTGTGTAGCTCACACTACTGCTCTCTCACTGTTGCCCTGTGTAGTTCACACTATTGCACTGTCACTGTTGCCCTGTGTAGTTCACACTACTTCTCTCTCACTGCTGCCCTGTGCAGTTCACACTACTGCTCTCTCACTGCTGCCCTGTGTAGTTCACACTACTGCTCTCTCACTGCTGCCCTGTGCAGTTCACACTACTGCTCTCTCACTGCTGCCCTGTGCAGCTCACACTACTGCTCTGTCACTGTTGCCCTGTGTAGTTCACACTACTGCTCTCTCACTGCTGCCCTGTGTAGTTCACACTACTGTTCTCTCACTGCTGCCCTGTGTAGCTCACACTACTGCTCTGTCACTGTTGCCCTGTGTAGTTCACACTACTGCTCTCTCACTGCTGCCCTGTGCAGTTCACACTACTGCTCTCTCACTGCTGCCCTGTGTAGTTCACACTACTGTTCTCTCACTGTTGCCCTGTGTAGCTCACACTACTGCTCTCTCACTGCTGCCCTGTGTAGTTCACACCACTGGTCTCTCACTGCTGCCCTGCATAGTTCACACGGCTGCTCTCTCACTGCTGCCCTGTGTAGTTCACACTACTGCTCTCTCACTGCTGCCCTGTGTAATTCACACTACTGCTCTCTCACTGCTGCCCTGTGTAGTTCACACTACTGCTCTCTCACTGTTGCCCTGTGTAGCTCACACTACTGCTCTGTCACTGTTGCCCTGTGTAGTTCACACTACTGCTGTCTCACTGCTGCCCTGTGTAGTTCACACTACTGCTCTCTCACTGTTGCCCTGTGCAGCTCACACTACTGCTCTGTCACTGTTGCCCTGTGTAGTTCACTCTGCTGCTCTCTCACTGCTGCCCTGTGTCGTTCACACTACTGCTCTCTCACTGCTGCCCTGTGTAGTTCACACTACTGCTCTCTCACTGTTGCCCTGTGCAGCTCACACTACTGCTCTGTCACTGTTGCCCTGTGTAGTTCACACTACTGCTCTCTCACTGCTGCCCTGTGCAGTTCACACTACCGCTCTCTCACTGCTGCCCTGTGTAGTTCACACTGCTGCTCTCTCACTGTTGCCCTGTGCAGCTCACACTACTGCTCTGTCACTGTTGCCCTGTGTAGTTCACACTACTGCTCTGTCACTGTTGCCCTGTGTAGTTCACACTACTGCTCTCTCACTGCTGCCCTGTGCAGTTCACACTACTGCTCTCTCACTGCTGCCCTGTGTAGTTCACACTACTGCTCTCTCACTGCTGCCCTGTGTAGTTCACACTACTGCTCTGTCACTGTTGCCCTGTGTAGTTCACACTACTGCTCTCTCACTGCTGCCCTGTGCAGTTCACACTACTGCTCTCTCACTGCTGCCCTGTGTAGTTCACACTACTGCTCTCTCACTGCTGCCCTGTGCAGTTCACATTACTGCTCTCTCACTGCTGCCCTGTGTAGTTCACATTACTGCTCTCTCACTGTTGCCCTGTGTAGTTCACATTACTGCTCTCTCACTGTTGCCCTGTGTAGCTCACACTACTGCTCTCTCACTGTTGCCCTGTGTAGTTCACACTACTGCTCTGTCACTGTTGCCCTGTGTAGTTCACACTACTGCTCTGTCACTGTTGCCCTGTGTAGTTCACACTACTGCTCTGTCACTGTTGCCCTGTGTAGTTCACACTACTGCTCTCTCACTGCTGCCCTGTGCAGTTCACACTACTGCTCTCTCACTGCTGCCCTGTGTAGTTCACACTACTGCTCTCTCACTGCTGCCCTGTGTAGTTCACACTACTGCTCTGTCACTGTTGCCCTGTGTAGTTCACACTACTGCTCTCTCACTGCTGCCCTGTGCAGTTCACACTACTGCTCTCTCACTGCTGCCCTGTGTAGTTCACACTACTGCTCTCTCACTGCTGCCCTGTGCAGTTCACACTACTGCTCTCTCACTGCTGCCCTGTGTAGTTCACACTACTGCTCTCTCACTGCTGCCCTGTGCAGTTCACGTTACTGCTCTCTCACTGTTGCCCTGTGTAGTTCACATTACTGCTCTCTCACTGTTGCCCTGTGTAGCTCACACTACTGCTCTCTCACTGTTGCCCTGTGTAGTTCACACTACTGCTCTGTCACTGTTGCCCTGTGTAGTTCACACTACTGCTCTCTCACTGTTGCCCTGTGTAGCTCACACTACTGCTCTCTCACTGTTGCCCTGTGTAGTTCACACTATTGCACTGTCACTGTTGCCCTGTGTAGTTCACACTACTTCTCTCTCACTGCTGCCCTGTGCAGTTCACACTACTGCTCTCTCACTGCTGCCCTGTGTAGTTCATACTACTGCTCTCTCACTGCTGCCCTGTGCAGTTCACACTACTGCTCTCTCACTGCTGCCCTGTGCAGCTCACACTACTGCTCTGTCACTGTTGCCCTGTGTAGTTCACACTACTGCTCTCTCACTGCTGCCCTGTGTAGTTCACACTACTGTTCTCTCACTGCTGCCCTGTGTAGCTCACACTACTGCTCTGTCACTGTTGCCCTGTGTAGTTCACACTACTGCTCTCTCACTGCTGCCCTGTGCAGTTCACACTACTGCTCTCTCACTGCTGCCCTGTGTAGTTCACACTACTGTTCTCTCACTGTTGCCCTGTGTAGCTCACACTACTGCTCTCTCACTGCTGCCCTGTGTAGTTCACACCACTGGTCTCTCACTGCTGCCCTGCCTAGTTCACACGGCTGCTCTCTCACTGCTGCCCTGTGTAGTTCACACTACTGCTCTCTCACTGCTGCCCTGTGTAATTCACACTACTGCTCTCTCACTGCTGCCCTGTGTAGTTCACACTACTGCTCTCTCACTGTTGCCCTGTGTAGCTCACACTACTGCTCTGTCACTGTTGCCCTGTGTAGTTCACACTACTGCTGTCTCACTGCTGCCCTGTGTAGTTCACACTACTGCTCTCTCACTGTTGCCCTGTGCAGCTCACACTACTGCTCTGTCACTGTTGCCCTGTGTAGTTCACTCTGCTGCTCTCTCACTGCTGCCCTGTGTCGTTCACACTACTGCTCTCTCACTGCTGCCCTGTGTAGTTCACACTACTGCTCTCTCACTGTTGCCCTGTGCAGCTCACACTACTGCTCTGTCACTGTTGCCCTGTGTAGTTCACACTACTGCTCTCTCACTGCTGCCCTGTGCAGTTCACACTACCGCTCTCTCACTGCTGCCCTGTGTAGTTCACACTGCTGCTCTCTCACTGTTGCCCTGTGCAGCTCACACTACTGCTCTGTCACTGTTGCCCTGTGTAGTTCACACTACTGCTCTGTCACTGTTGCCCTGTGTAGTTCACACTACTGCTCTCTCACTGCTGCCCTGTGCAGTTCACACTACTGCTCTCTCACTGCTGCCCTGTGTAGTTCACACTACTGCTCTCTCACTGCTGCCCTGTGTAGTTCACACTACTGCTCTGTCACTGTTGCCCTGTGTAGTTCACACTACTGCTCTCTCACTGCTGCCCTGTGCAGTTCACACTACTGCTCTCTCACTGCTGCCCTGTGTAGTTCACACTACTGCTCTCTCACTGCTGCCCTGTGCAGTTCACATTACTGCTCTCTCACTGCTGCCCTGTGTAGTTCACATTACTGCTCTCTCACTGTTGCCCTGTGTAGTTCACATTACTGCTCTCTCACTGTTGCCCTGTGTAGCTCACACTACTGCTCTCTCACTGTTGCCCTGTGTAGTTCACACTACTGCTCTGTCACTGTTGCCCTGTGTAGTTCACACTACTGCTCTGTCACTGTTGCCCTGTGTAGTTCACACTACTGCTCTGTCACTGTTGCCCTGTGTAGTTCACACTACTGCTCTCTCACTGCTGCCCTGTGCAGTTCACACTACTGCTCTCTCACTGCTGCCCTGTGTAGTTCACACTACTGCTCTCTCACTGCTGCCCTGTGTAGTTCACACTACTGCTCTGTCACTGTTGCCCTGTGTAGTTCACACTACTGCTCTCTCACTGCTGCCCTGTGCAGTTCACACTACTGCTCTCTCACTGCTGCCCTGTGTAGTTCACACTACTGCTCTCTCACTGCTGCCCTGTGCAGTTCACATTACTGCTCTCTCACTGCTGCCCTGTGCAGTTCACACTACTGCTCTCTCACTGCTGCCCTGTGTAGTTCACACTACTGCTCTCTCACTGCTGCCCTGTGCAGTTCACATTACTGCTCTCTCACTGCTGCCCTGTGCAGTTCACATTACTGTTCTCTCACTGCTGCCCTGTGTAGTTCACACTACTGCTCTCTCACTGCTGCCCTGTGTAGTTCACACTACTGCTCTCTCACTGTTGCCCTGTGTAGTTCACACTACTGCTCTCTCACTGCTGCCCTGTGTCGTTCACAGTACTGTTCTCTCACTGCTGCCCTGTGTAGTTCACACTACTGCTCTCTCACTGCTGCCCTGTGCAGTTCACACTACTGCTCTCTCACTGTTGCCCTGTGTAGCTCACACTCCTGCTCTGTCACTGTTGCCCTGTGTAGTTCACACTACTGCTCTCTCACTGCTGCCCTGTGTAGTTCACACTACTGCTCTCTCACTGCTGCCCTGTGCAGTTCACACTACTGCTCTCTCACTGCTGCCCTGTGTAGTTCACACTACTGCTCTCTCACTGTTGCCCTGTGTAGCTCACACTACTGCTCTCTCACTGTTGCCCTGTGTAGTTCACACTACTGCTCTGTCACTGTTGCCCTGTGTAGTTCACACTACTGCTCTCTCACTGCTGCCCTGTGCAGTTCACACTACTGCTCTCTCACTGCTGCCCTGTGTAGTTCACACTACTGCTCTCTCACTGCTGCCCTGTGCAGTTCACACTACTGCTCTCTCACTGCTGCCCTGTGCAGCTCACACTACTGCTCTGTCACTGTTGCCCTGTGTAGTTCACACTACTGCTCTCTCACTGCTGCCCTGTGTAGTTCACACTACTGTTCTCTCACTGCTGCCCTGTGTAGCTCACACTACTGCTCTGTCACTGTTGCCCTGTGTAGTTCACACTACTGCTCTCTCACTGCTGCCCTGTGCAGTTCACACTACTGCTCTCTCACTGCTGCCCTGTGTAGTTCACACTACTGTTCTCTCACTGTTGCCCTGTGTAGCTCACCCTACTGCTCTCTCACTGCTGCCCTGTGTAGTTCACACTACTGCTCTCTCACTGTTGCCCTGTGTAGCTCACACTACTGCTCTCTCACTGTTGCCCTGTGTAGTTCACATTACTGTTCTCTCACTGCTGCCCTGTGTAGTTCACACGGCTGCTCTCTCACTGCTGCCCTGTGTAGTTCACACTACTGCTCTCTCACTGCTGCCCTGTGTAATTCACACTACTGCTCTCTCACTGCTGCCCTGTGTAGTTCACACTACTGCTCTCTCACTGTTGCCCTGTGTAGCTCACACTACTGCTCTGTCACTGTTGCCCTGTGTAGTTCACACTACTGCTGTCTCACTGCTGCCCTGTGTAGTTCACACTACTGCTCTCTCACTGCTGCCCTGTGTCGTTCACACTACTGTTCTCTCACTGCTGCCCTGTGTAGTTCACACTACTGCTCTCTCACTGTTGCCCTGTGTAGCTCACACTACTGCTCTGTCACTGTTGCCCTTTGTAGTTCACACTACTGCTGTCTCACTACTGCCCTGTGTAGTTCACACTACTGCTCTCTCACTGCTGCCCTGTGTCGTTCACACTACTGCTCTCTCACTGCTGCCCTGTGTAGTTCACACTACTGCTCTCTCACTGTTGCCCTGTGTAGCTCACACTACTGCTCTGTCACTGTTGCCCTTTGTAGTTCACACTACTGCTGTCTCACTGCTGCCCTGTGTAGTTCACACTACTGCTCTCTCACTGCTGCCCTGTGTCGTTCACACTACTGCTCTCTCACTGCTGCCCTGTGTAGTTCACACTACTGCTCTCTCACTGTTGCCCTGTATAGGTCACACTACTGCTCTCTCACTGTTGCCCTGTGTAGCTCACACTACTGCTCTGTCACTGTTGCCCTGTGTAGTTCACACTACTGCTCTCTCACTGCTGCCCTGTGCAGTTCACACTACTGCTCTCTCACTGCTGCCCTGTGTAGTTCACACTGCTGCTCTCTCACTGTTGCCCTGTGCAGCTCACACTACTGCTCTCTCACTGTTGCCCTGTGTAGTTCACACGACTTCTCTCTCACTGCTGCCCTATGTAGTTCACACTACTGCTCTCTCACTGCTTCCCTGTGTAGTTCACACGACTGCTCTCTCACTGCTTCCCTGTGTAGTTCACACTACTGCTCTCTCACTGCTGCCCTGTGTAGCTCACACTACTGTTCTCTCACTGCTGCCCTGTGTAGTTCACACTACTGCTCTCTCACTGTTGCCCTGTGTAGTTCACACTACTGCTCTGTCACTGCTGCCCTCTGCAGTTCACACTACTGCTCTCTCACTGCTGCCCTGTGTAGTTCACACTACTGCTCTCTCACTGTTGCCCTGTGTAGCTCACACTACTGCTCTGTCACTGTTGCCCTGTGTAGTTCACACTACTGCTCTCTCCCTGCTGCCCTGTGTAGTTCACATTACTGCTCTCTCACTGTTGCCCTGTGTAGTTCACACTACTGCTCTCTCACTGTGGCCCTGTGTAGTTCACACTACTGCTCTTTCACTGTTGCCCTGTGTAGTTCACACTACTGCTCTCTCACTGTTGCCCTGTGTAGTTCACACTACTGCTCTCTCACTGTTGCCCTGTGTAGTTCACACTACTGCTCTCTCACTGCTGCCCTGTGTAGTTCACATTACTGCTCTCTCACTGTTGCCCTGTGTAGTTCACTCTACTGCTCTCTCCCTGCTGCCCTGTGTAGTTCACACTACTGCTCTCTCACTGTTGCCCTGTGTAGTTCACACTACTGCTCTCTCACTGTTGCCCTGTGTAGTTCACACTACTGCTCTCTCACTGTTGCCCTGTGTAGTTCACTCTACTGTTCTCTCACTGTTGCCCTGTGTAGTTCACATTACTGCTCTCTCACTGCTGCCCTGTGTAGTTCACACTACTGCTCTCTCACTGCTGCCCTGTGTAGTTCACACTACTGCTCTCTCACTGCTGCCTTGTGTAGTTCACTCTACTGTTCTCTCACTGTTGCCCTGTGTAGTTCACACTACTGCTCTCTCACTGCTGCCCTGTGTAGTTCACTCTACTGTTCTCTCACTGTTGCCCTGTGTAGTTCACACTACTGCTCTCTCACTGCTGCCCTGTGTAGTTCACATTACTGTTCTCTCACTTTTGCCCTGTGTAGTTCACTCTACTGCTCTCTCACCGTGGCCCTGTGTAGTTCACACTACTGCTCTCTCACTGCTGCCCTGTGTAGTTCACACTACTGCTCTCTCACTGTTGCCCTGTGTAGTTCACATTACTGCTCTCTCACTGCTGCCCTGTGTAGTTCACACTACTGCTCTCTCACTGTTGCCCTGTGTAGTTCACACTACTGCTCTCTCACTGTTGCCCTGTGTAGTTCACATTACTGCTCTCTCACTGCTGCCCTGTGTAGTTCACACTACTGCTCTCTCACTGTTGCCCTGTGTAGTTCACATTACTGCTCTCTCACTGCTGCCCTGTGTAGTTCACACTACTGCTCTCTCACTGTTGCCCTGTGTAGTTCACATTACTGCTCTCTCACTGCTGCCCTGTGTAGTTCACACTACTGCTCTCTCACTGTTGCCCTGTATAGTTCACACTACTGCTCTCTCACTGTTGCCCTGTGTAGTTCACACTACTGTTCTCTCACTGTTGCCCTGTGTAGTTCACACTACTGCTCTCTCACTGTTGCCCTGTGTAGTTCACACGACTGCTCTCTCACTGTTGCCCTGTGTAGTTCACACTACTGCCCTCTCACTGTTGCCCTGTGTAGTTCACACTTCTGCTCTTTCACTGCTGCCCTGTGTAGTTCACACTACTGCTCTCTCACTGTTGCCCTGTGTAGTTCACACTACTGTTCTCTCACTGTTGCCCTGTGTAGTTCACACTACTGTTCTCTCACTGTTGCCCTGTGTAGTTCACACTACTGCTCTCTCACTGTTGCCCTGTGTAGTTCACACGACTGTTCTCTCACTGTTGCCCTGTGTAGTTCACACTACTGCTCTCTCACTGTTGCCCTGTGTAGTTCACACTACTGTTCTCTCACTGTTGCCCTGTGTAGTTCACACTACTGTTCTCTCACTGTTGCCCTGTGTAGTTCACACGACTGCTCTCTCACTGTGGCCCTGTGTAGTTCACACTACTGCTCTCTCACTGTTGCCCTGTGTAGTTCACACTACTGCTCTCTCACTGTTGCCCTGTGTAGTTCACACTACTGCTCTCTCACTGTTGCCCTGTGTAGTTCACACTACTGCTCTCTCACTGTTGCCCTGTGTAGTTCACACTACTGCTCTCTCACTGCTGCCCTGTGTAGTTCACACTACTGTTCTCTCACTGTTGCCCTGTGTAGTTCACACTACTGCTCTCTCACTGCTGCCCTGTGCAGTTCACATTACTGTTCTCTCACTGTTGCCCTGTGTAGTTCACACTACTGCTCTCTCACTGTGGCCCTGTGTAGTTCACACTACTGCTCTCTCACTGCTGCCCTGTGTAGTTCACACTACTGCTCTCTCACTGCTGCCCTGTGTAGTTCACACTACTGCCCTCTCACTGTTGCCCTGTGTAGTTCACATTACTGCTCTCTCACTGTTGCCCTGTGCAGTTCACATTACTGTTCTCTCACTGTTGCCCTGTGTAGTTCACACTACTGTTCTCTCACTGTTGCCCTGTGTAGTTCACATTACTGCTCTCTCACTGCTGCCCTGTGTAGTTCACACTACTGTTCTCTCACTGTTGCCCTGTGTAGTTCACACTACTGCTCTCTCACTGTTGCCCTGTGTAGTTCACACTACTGTTCTCTCACTGCTGCCCTGTGTAGTTCACATTACTGTTCTCTCACTGTTGCCCTGTGTAGTTCACACTACTGCTCTCTCACTGTTGCCCTGTGTAGTTCACACTACTGCTCTCTCACTGTTGCCCTGTGTAGTTCACACTACTGCTCTCTCACTGTTGCCCTGTGTAGTTCACACTACTGCTCTCTCACTGTTGCCCTGTGTAGTTCACACTACTGCTCTCTCACTGTTGCCCTGTGTAGTTCACACTACTGCTCTCTCACTGTTGCCCTGTGTAGTTCACACTACTGCTCTCTCACTGTGGCCCTGTGTAGTTCACATTACTGCTCTCTCACTGTTGCCCTGTGTAGTTCACATTAGTGTTCTCTCACTGTTGCCCTGTGTAGTTCACAATACTGCTCTCTCACTGTTGCCCTGTGTAGTTCACACTACTGCTCTCTCACTGTTGCCCTGTGTAGTTCACACTACTGCTCTCTCACTGTTGCCCTGTGTAGTTCACACTACTGCTCTCTCACTGTTGCCCTGTGTAGTTCACACTACTGCTCTCTCACTGTTGCCCTGTGTAGTTCACACTACTGCTCTCTCACTGTTGCCCTGTGTAGTTCACACTACTGCTCTCTCACTGTGGCCCTGTGTAGTTCACATTACTGCTCTCTCACTGTTGCCCTGTGTAGTTCACACTACTGTTCTCTCACTGTTGCCCTGTGTAGTTCACACTAC
Organism: Heterodontus francisci; assembly: GCF_036365525.1. Lineage (NCBI taxonomy): Eukaryota > Metazoa > Chordata > Chondrichthyes > Heterodontiformes > Heterodontidae > Heterodontus > Heterodontus francisci. The sequence goes on along the minus strand of NC_090392.1, from coordinate 78,918,955 downwards.
TGTTCTCTCACTGTTGCCCTGTGTAGTTCACACTACTGTTCTCTCACTGCTGCCCTGTGTAGTTCACATTACTGTTCTCTCACTGTTGCCCTGTGTAGTTCACATTACTGCTCTCTCACTGTTGCCCTGTGTAGTTCACACTACTGCTCTCTCACTGTGGCCCTGTGTAGTTCACATTACTGCTCTCTCACTGTTGCCCTGTGTAGTTCACACTACTGTTCTCTCACTGTTGCCCTGTGTAGTTCACACTACTGTTCTCTCACTGTTGCCCTGTGTAGTTCACACTACTGCTCTCTCACTGTTGCCCTGTGTAGTTCACATTACTGTTCTCTCACTGTTGCCCTGTGTAGTTCACATTACTGCTCTCTCACTGTTGCCCTGTGTAGTTCACACTACTGCTCTCTCACTGTGGCCCTGTGTAGTTCACATTACTGCTCTCTCACTGTTGCCCTGTGTAGTTCACACTACTGTTCTCTCACTGTTGCCCTGTGTAGTTCACACTACTGTTCTCTCACTGTTGCCCTGTGTAGTTCACACTACTGCTCTCTCACTGTTGCCCTGTGTAGTTCACACGACTGCTCTCTCACTGTTGCCCTGTGTAGTTCACACTACTGCCCTCTCACTGTTGCCCTGTGTAGTTCACACTTCTGCTCTTTCACTGCTGCCCTGTGTAGTTCACACTACTGCTCTCTCACTGTTGCCCTGTGTAGTTCACACTACTGTTCTCTCACTGTTGCCCTGTGTAGTTCACACTACTGTTCTCTCACTGTTGCCCTGTGTAGTTCACACTACTGCTCTCTCACTGTTGCCCTGTGTAGTTCACACGACTGTTCTCTCACTGTTGCCCTGTGTAGTTCACACTACTGCTCTCTCACTGTTGCCCTGTGTAGTTCACACTACTGTTCTCTCACTGTTGCCCTGTGTAGTTCACACTACTGTTCTCTCACTGTTGCCCTGTGTAGTTCACACGACTGCTCTCTCACTGTTGCCCTGTGTAGTTCACACTACTGCCCTCTCACTGTTGCCCTGTGTAGTTCACACTTCTGCTCTCTCACTGCTGCCCTGTGTAGTTCACACTACTGCTCTCTCACTGTTGCCCTGTGTCGTTCACACTACTGCCCTCTCACTGTTGCCCTGTGTAGTTCACACTTCTGCTCTCTCACTGCTGCCCTGTGTAGTTCACACTTCTGCTCTCTCACTGCTGCCCTGTGTAGTTCACACTACTGCTCTCTCACTGTTGCCCTGTGTAGTTCACACTACTGCTCTCTCACTGTTGCCCTGTGTAGTTCACACTACTGCCCTCTCACTGTTGCCCTGTGTAGTTCACACTTCTGCTCTCTCACTGCTGCCCTGTGTAGTTCACACTACTGCTCTCTCACTGTTGCCCTGTGTAGTTCACACTACTGCCCTCTCACTGTTGCCCTGTGTAGTTCACACGACTGCTCTCTCACTGTTGCCCTGTGTAGTTCACACTACTGCTCTCTCACTGTTGCCCTGTGTAGTTCACACGACTGCTCTCTCACTGTTGCCCTGTGTAGTTCACTCTACTGCTCTCTCACTGTTGCCCTGTGCAGCTCACACTACTGCTCTCTCACTGCTGCCCTGTGTAGTTCACACTACTGCTCTCTCACTGCTGCCCTGTGTAGTTCACACTACTGTTCTCTCACTGTTGCCCTGTGTAGTTCACACTACTGCTCTCTCACTGTTGCCCTGTGTAGTTCACACTACTGCTCTCTCACTGTTGCCCTGTGTAGATCACTCTACTGCTCTCTCACTGTTGCCCTGTGTCGTTCACACTACTGCTCTCTCACTACTACCCCATGTAGTTCACACTACCGCTCTCTCACTGTTGCCCTGTGTAGCTCACACTACTGCTCTCTCACTGCTGCCCTGTGTAATTCACACTACTGCTCTCTCACTGCTGCTTTGTGCAGTTCACACTACTGCTCGCTCACTGTTGCCCTGTGTAGTTCACACTACTGCTCTCTCACTGTTGCCCTGTGTAGTTCACACTACTGCTCTCTCACTGCTGCCCTGTGTAGTTCACATTATTGTTCTCTCACTGTTGCCCTGTGTAGTTCACACTACTGCTCTCTCACTGTTGCCCTGTGTAGTTCACACTACTGCTCTCTCACTGTTGCCCTGTGTAGATCACTCTACTGCTCTCTCACTGTTGCCCTGTGTCGTTCACACTACTGCTCTCTCACTACTACCCCATGTAGTTCACACTACCGCTCTCTCACTGTTGCCCTGTGTAATTCACACTACTGCTCTCTCACTGCTGCTTTGTGCAGTTCACACTACTGCTCGCTCACTGTTGCCCTGTGTAGTTCACACTACTGCTCTCTCACTGTTGCCCTGTGTAGTTCACACTACTGTTCTCTCACTGTTGCCCTGTGTAGTTCACACAACTGCTCTCTCACTGTTGCCCTGTGTAGTTCACACTACTGCTCTCTCACTGTTGCCCTGTGTAGTTCACACTACTGCTCTCTCACTGCTGCCCTGTGTAGTTCACACGACTGCTCTCTCACTGTTGCCCTGTGTAGTTCACACAACTGCTCTCTCACTGTTGCCCTGTGTAGTTCACACTACTGCTCTCTCACTGTTGCCCTGTGTAGTTCACACTACTGTTCTTTCACTGCTGCCCTGTGTAGTTCACATTACTGCTCTCTCACTGTTGCCCTGTGTAGTTCACACTACTGCTCTCTCACTGTTGCCCTGTGTAGTTCACACTACTGCCCTCTCACTGTTGCCCTGTGTAGTTCACACTAGTGTCTCTCACTGTTGCCCTGTGTAGTTCACACTACTGCTCTCTCACTGTTGCCCTGTGTAGTTCACACTACTGCCCTCTCACTGTTGCCCTGTGTAGTTCACACTACTGCTCTCTCACTGTTGCCCTGTGTAGTTCACACTACTGCTGTCTCACTGTTGCCCTGTGTAGTTCACTCTCCTGCTCTCTCACTGTTGCCCTGTGTAGTTCACACTACTGCTTTCTCACTGTTGCCCTGTGTAGTTCACACTACTGCTCTCTCACTGTTGCCCTGTGTAGTTCACACTACTGCTCTCTCACTGTTGCCCTGTGTAGTTCACACTACTGCTCTCTCACTGTTGCCCTGTGTAGTTCACTGTACTGCTCTCTCACTGTTGCCCTGTGTAGTTCACACTACTGCTCTCTCACTGTTGCCCTGTGTAGTTCACACTACTGCTCTCTCACTGTTGCCCTGTGTAGTTCACACTACTGCCCTCTCACTGTTGCCCTGTGTAGTTCACACTACTGCTCTCTCACTGTTGCCCTGTGTAGTTCACACTACTGCTCTCTCACTGTTGCCCTGTGTAGTTCACACGACTGCTCTCTCACTGTTGCCCTGTGTAGTTCACACTACTGCTCTCTCACTGTTGCCCTGTGTAGTTCACACTACTGCTCTCTCACTGTTGCCCTGTGTAGTTCACACGACTGCTCTCTCACTGTTGCCCTGTGTAGTTCACACTACTGCTCTCTCACTGTTGCCCTGTGTAGTTCACTCTACTGCTCTCTCACTGCTGCCCTGTGTAGTTCACACGACTGCTCTCTCACTGTTGCCCTGTGTAGTTCACACTACTGCTCTCTCACTGTTGCCCTGTGTAGTTCACACTACTGCTCTCTCACTGTTGCCCTGTGTAGTTCACACTACTGCTCTCTCACTGTTGCCCTGTGTAGTTCACACTACTGCTCTCTCACTGTTGCCCTGTGTAGTTCACACTACTGCTCTCTCACTGTTGCCCTGTGTAGTTCACACTACTGCTGTCTCACTGTTGCCCTGTGTAGTTCACTCTACTGCTCTCTCACTGCTGCCCTGTGTAGTTCACACTACTGCCCTCTCACTGTTGCCCTGTGTAGTTCACACTACTGCTCTCTCACTGCTGCCCTGTGTAGTTCACACTACTGCCCTCTCACTGTTGCCCTGTGTAGTTCACACTACTGCTCTCTCACTGTTGCCCTGTGTAGTTCACACTACTGCTCTCTCACTGTTGCCCTGTGTAGTTCACACTACTGCTCTCTCACTGTTGCCCTGTGTAGTTCACACTACTGCTCTCTCACTGTTGCCCTGTGTAGTTCACTCTACTGCCCTCTCACTGTTGCCCTGTGTAGTTCACACTACTGCTCTCTCACTGTTGCCCTGTATAGTTCACACTACTGCTGTCTCACTGTTGCCCTGTGTAGTTCACACTACTGCTGTCTCACTGTTGCCCTGTGTAGTTCACTCTACTGCCCTCTCACTGTTGCCCTGTGTAGTTCACACTACTGCTCTCTCACTGTTGCCCTGTGTAGTTCACACTACTGCTCTCTCACTGTTGCCCTGTGTAGTTCACACTACTGCTCTCTCACTGTTGCCCTGTGTTGTTCACTCTACTGCCCTCTCACTGTTGCCCTGTGTAGTTCACTCTACTGCTCTCTCACTGCTGCCCTGTGTAGTTCACACTACTGCTCTCTCACTGCTGCCCTGTGTAGTTCACACTACTGCTCTCTCACTGTTGCCCTGTATAGTTCACACGACTGTTCTCTCACTGTTGCCCTGTGTAGTTCACACTACTGCTCTCTCACTGCTGCCCTGTGTAGTTCACTCTACTGCTCTCTCACTGTTGCCCTGTGTAGTTCACACTACTGCTGTCTCACTGTTGCCCTGTGTAGTTCACTCTACTGCTCTCTCACTGCTGCCTTGTGTAGTTCACTCTACTGCTCTCTCACTACTACCCCATGTAGTTCACAGTACCGCTCTCTCACTGTTGCCCTGTGTAGCTCACACTACTGCTCTCTCACTGCTGCCCTGTGTAATTCACACTACTGCTCTCTCACTGCTGCTTTGTGCAGTTCACACTACTGCTCGCTCACTGTTGCCATGTGTAGTTCACACTACTGCTCTCTCACTGTTGCCCTGTGTAGTTCACACTACTGCTCTCTCACTGCTGCCCTGTGTAGTTCACATTACTGTTCTCTCACTGTTGCCCTGTGTAGTTCACACTACTGCTCTCTCACTGTTGCCCTGTGTAGTTCACACTACTGCTCTCTCACTGTTGCCCTGTGTAGTTCACACTACTGCTCTCTCACTGTTGCCCTGTGTAGTTCACACTACTGCTCTCTCACTGTTGCCCTGTGTAGTTCACTCTACTGCTCTCTCACTGTTGCCCTGTGTCGTTCACACTACTGCTCTCTCACTACTACCCCATGTAGTTCACACTACCGCTCTGTCACTGTTGCCCTGTGTAGCTCACACTACTGCTCTCTCACTGCTGCCCTGTGTAATTCACACTACTGCTCTCTCACTGCTGCTTTGTGCGGTTCACACTACTGCTCGCTCACTGTTGCCCTGTGTAGTTCACACTACTGCTCTCTCACTGTTGCCCTGTGTAGTTCACACTACTGCTCTCTCACTGTTGCCCTGTGTAGTTCACACTACTGCTGTCTCACTGTTGCCCTGTGTAGTTCACTCTACTGCTCTCTCACTGCTGCCCTGTGTAGTTCACACTACTGCCCTCTCACTGTTGCCCTGTGTAGTTCACACTACTGCTCTCTCACTGCTGCCCTGTGTAGTTCACACTACTGCTCTCTCACTGCTGCCCTGTGTAGTTCACACTACTGCCCTCTCACTGTTGCCCTGTGTAGTTCACACTACTGCTCTCTCACTGTTGCCCTGTATAGTTCACACTACTGCTGTCTCACTGTTGCCCTGTGTAGTTCACTCTACTGCCCTCTCACTGTTGCCCTGTGTAGTTCACACTACTGCTCTCTCACTGTTGCCCTGTATAGTTCACACTACTGCTGTCTCACTGTTGCCCTGTGTAGTTCACACTACTGCTGTCTCACTGTTGCCCTGTGTAGTTCACTCTACTGCCCTCTCACTGTTGCCCTGTGTAGTTCACACTACTGCTCTCTCACTGTTGCACTGTGTAGTTCACACTACTGTTCTCTCACTGTTGCCCTGTGTAGTTCACACTACTGCTCTCTCACTGTTGCCCTGTGTAGTTCACTCTACTGCCCTCTCACTGTTGCCCTGTGTAGTTCACTCTACTGCTCTCTCACTGCTGCCCTGTGTAGTTCACACTACTGCTCTCTCACTGCTGCCCTGTGTAGTTCACACTACTGCTCTCTCACTGTTGCCCTGTATAGTTCACACTACTGTTCTCTCACTGTTGCCCTGTGTAGTTCACACTACTGCTCTCTCACTGCTGCCCTGTGTAGTTCACTCTACTGCTCTCTCACTGTTGCCCTGTGTAGTTCACACTACTGCTGTCTCACTGTTGCCCTGTGTAGTTCACTCTACTGCTCTCTCACTGCTGCCCTGTGTAGTTCACTCTACTGCTCTCTCACTGTTGCCCTGTGTAGTTCACACTTCTCCTCTCTCACTGTTGCCCTGTGTAGTTCGCTCTACTGCTCTCTCACTGTTGCCCTGTGTCGTTCACACTACTGCTCTCTCACTACTACCCCATGTAGTTCACAGTACCGCTCTCTCACTGTTGCCCTGTGTAGCTCACACTACTGCTCTCTCACTGCTGCCCTGTGTAATTCACACTACTGCTCTCTCACTGCTGCTTTGTGCAGTTCACACTACTGCTCGCTCACTGTTGCCATGTGTAGTTCACACTACTGCTCTCTCACTGTTGCCCTGTGTAGTTCACACTACTGCTCTCTCACTGCTGCCCTGTGTAGTTCACATTACTGTTCTCTCACTGTTGCCCTGTGTAGTTCACACTACTGCTCTCTCACTGTTGCCCTGTGTAGTTCACACTACTGCTCTCTCACTGTTGCCCTGTGTAGTTCACACTACTGCTCTCTCACTGTTGCCCTGTGTAGTTCACACTACTGCTCTCTCACTGTTGCCCTGTGTAGTTCACACTACTGCTCTCTCACTGTTGCCCTGTGTAGTTCACTCTACTGCTCTCTCACTGTTGCCCTGTGTCGTTCACACTACTGCTCTCTCACTACTACCCCATGTAGTTCACACTACCGCTCTGTCACTGTTGCCCTGTGTAGCTCACACTACTGCTCTCTCACTGCTGCCCTGTGTAATTCACACTACTGCTCTCTCACTGCTGCTTTGTGCGGTTCACACTACTGCTCGCTCACTGTTGCCCTGTGTAGTTCACACTACTGCTCTCTCACTGTTGCCCTGTGTAGTTCACATTACTGCTCTCTCACTGTTGCCCTGTGTAGTTCACACTACTGTTCTCTCACTGTTGCCCTGTGTAGTTCACACTACTGTTCTCTCACTGTTGCCCTGTGTAGCTCACACTACTGCTCTCTCACTGCTGCCCTGTGTAGTTCACACTACTGCTCTCTCACTGTTGCCCTGTGTAGCTCACACTACTGCTCTCTCACTGTTGCCCTGTGTAGTTCACATTACTGTTCTCTCACTGCTGCCCTGTGTAGTTCACACCACTGGTCTCTCACTGCTGCCCTGCATAGTTCACACGACTGCTCTCTCACTGCTGCCCTGTGTAGTTCACACTACTGCTCTCTCACTGCTGCCCTGTGTAGTTCACACTACTGCACCCTCACTGCTGCCCTGTGTAGTTCACACTACTGCTCTCTCACTGCTGCCCTGTGTAATTCACACTACTGCTCTCTCACTGCTTCCCTGTGTAGTTCACACTACTGCTCTCTCACTGCTGCCCTGTGTCGTTCACACTACTGTTCTCTCACTGCTGCCCTGTGTAGTTCACACTACTGCTCTCTCACTGCTGCCCTGTGTAGTTCACACTACTGCTCTCTCACTGTTGCCCTGTGTAGCTCACACTACTGCTCTGTCACTTTTGCCCTGTGTAGTTCACACTACTGCTGTCTCACTGCTGCCCTGTGTAGTTCACACAACTGCTCTCTCACTGCTGCCCTGTGTCGTTCACACTACTGCTCTCTCACTGCTGCCCTGTGTAGTTCACACTACTGCTCTCTCACTGCTGCCCTGTGTAGTTCACACTACTGCTCTCTCACTGTTGCCCTGTGTAGCTCACACTACTGCTCTGTCACTGTTGCCCTGTGTAGTTCACACTACTGCCCTCTCACTGTTGCCCTGTGGAGCTCACACTACTGCTCTCTCACTGCTGCCCTGTGTAGTTCACATTACTGTTCTCTCACTGCTGCCCTGTGTCGTTCACACTACTGCTCTCTCACTGCTGCCCTGTGTAGTTCACACTACTGCTCTCTCACTGTTGCCCTGTGCAGTTCACACTACTGCTCTCTCACTGCTGCCCTGTGTAGTTCACACTACTGCTCTCTCACTGCTGCCCTGTGCAGTTCACACTACTGCTCTCTCACTGCTGCCCTGTGTAGTTCACACTACTGCTCCCTCACTGCTTCCCTGTGTAGTTCACACTACTGCTCTCTCACTGCTGCCCTGTGTCGCTCTCACTACTGTTCTCTCACTGCTGCCCTGTGCAGTTCACACTACTGCTCTCTCACTGCTGCCCTGTGTCGCTCTCACTACTGTTCTCTCACTGTTGCCCTGTGTAGTTCACACTACTGCTCTCTCACTGTTGCCCTGTGTAGTTCACACTACTGTTCTCTCACTGTTGCCCTGTGTAGTTCACACTACTGCTCTCTCACTGCTGCCCTGTGTAGTTCACACTACTGCTCTCTCACTGCTGCCCTGTGTAGTTCACACTACTGCTCTCTCACTGTTGCCCTGTGTAGTTCACACTACTGTTCTCTCACTGCTGCCCTGTGTCGTTCACACTACTGTTCTCTCACTGCTGCCCTGTGTAGTTCACACTACTGCTCTCTCACTGTGGCCCTGTGTTGCTCACACTACTGCTCTGTCACTGTTGCCCTGTGTAGTTCACACTACTGCTCTCTCACTGTTGCCCTGTGTAGTTCACACTACTGCTCTCTCACTGTTGCCCTGTGTAGTTCACACTACTGCTCTCTCACTGTTGCCCTGTGTTGCTCACACTACTGCTCTGTCACTGTTGCCCTGTGTAGTTCACACTACTGCTCTCTCGCTGTGGCCCTGTGTTGCTCACACTACTGCTCTGTCACTGTTGCCCTGTGTAGTTCACACTACTGCTCTCTCACTGTTGCCCTGTGTAGTTCACACTACTGCTCTCTCACTGTTGCCCTGTGTAGTTCACACTACTGCTCTCTCACTGTTGCCCTGTGTAGTTCACACTACTGCTCTCTCACTGTTGCCCTGTGTAGTTCACACTACTGCTCTCTCACTGTTGCCCTGTGTAGCTCACACTACTGCTCTCTCACTGTTGCCCTGTGTAGTTCACACTACTGCTCTCTCACTGTTGCCCTGTGTAGTTCACACTACTGCTCTCTCACTGTTGCCCTGTGTAGTTCACACTACTGTTCTCTCACTGTTGCCCTGTGTAGTTCACACTACTGCTCTCTCACTGCTGCCCTGTGTAGTTCACACTACTGCTCTCTCACTGTTGCCCTGTGTAGTTCACACTACTGCTCTCTCACTGTTGCCCTGTGTAGTTCACACTACTGCTCTCTCACTGTTGCCCTGTGTAGTTCACACTACTGCTCTCTCACTGTTGCCCTGTGTAGTTCACACTACTGCTCTCTCACTCTTGCCCTGTGTAGTTCACACTACTGCTCTCTCACTGCTGCCCTGTGTAGTTCACACTACTGCTCTCTCACTGTTGCCCTGTGTAGTTCACACTACTGCTCTCTCACTGTTGCCCTGTGTAGTTCACACTACTGCTCTCTCACTGCTGCCCTGTGTAGTTCACACTACTGCTCTCTCACTGTTGCCCTGTGTAGTTCACACTACTGTTCTCTCACTGCTGCCCTGTGTAGTTCACATTATTGCTCGCTCACTGTTGCCCTGTGTAGTTCACACTACTGCTCTCTCACTGTTGCCCTGTGTAGTTCACACTACTGCTCTCTCACTGTTGCCCTGTGTAGTTCACACTACTGCTCTCTCACTGCTGCCCTGTGTAGTTCACACTACTGCTCTCTCACTGTTGCCCTGTGTAGTTCACACTACTGCTCTCTCACTGTTGCCCTGTGTAGTTCACACTACTGCTCTCTCACTGTGGCCCTGTGTAGTTCACACTACTGCTCTCTCACTGTTGCCCTGTGTAGTTCACACTTCTGCTCTCTCACTGTTGCCCTGTGTAGTTCACACTACTGCTCTCTCACTGTTGCCCTGTGTAGTTCACACTACTGCTCTCTCACTGTTGCCCTGTGTAGTTCACTCTACTGCTCTCTCACTGTTGCCCTGTGTCGTTCACACTACTGCTCTCTCACTACTACCCCATGTAGTTCACACTACCGCTCTCTCACTGTTGCCCTGTGTAGCTCACACTACTGCTCTCTCACTGCTGCCCTGTGTAATTCACACTACTGCTCTCTCACTGCTGCTTTGTGCAGTTCACACTACTGCTCGCTCACTGCTGCCCTGTGTAGTTCACTCTACTGCTCTCTCACTGTTGCCCTGTGTAGTTCACACTACTGCTCTCTCACTGCTGCCCTGTGTAGTTCACTCTACTGCTCTCTCACTGTTGCCCTGTGTCGTTCACACTACTGCTCTCTCACTACTACCCCATGTAGTTCACACTACCGCTCTCTCACTGTTGCCCTGTGTAGCTCACACTACTGCTCTCTCACTGCTGCCCTGTGTAATTCACACTACTGCTCTCTCACTGCTGCTTTGTGCAGTTCACACTACTGCTTGCTCACTGTTGCCCTGTGTAGTTCACACTACTGCTCTCTCACTGTTGCCCTGTGTAGTTCACACTACTGTTCTCTCACTGTTGCCCTGTGTAGTTCACACAACTGCTCTCTCACTGTTGCCCTGTGTAGTTCACACTACTGCTCTCTCACTGTTGCCCTGTGTAGTTCACACTACTGTTCTCTCACTGTTGCCCTGTGTAGTTCACACTACTGTTCTTTCACTGCTGCCCTGTGTAGTTCACACTACTGCTCTCTCACTGTTGCCCTGTGTAGTTCACACTACTGCTCTCTCACTGTTGCCCTGTGTAGTTCACACTACTGCTCTCTCACTGTTGCCCTGTGTAGTTCACACTACTGCTCTCTCACTGTTGCCCTGTGTAGTTCACACTACTGCTCTCTCACTGTTGCCCTGTGTAGTTCACACTACTGCTCTCTCACTGTTGCCCTGTGTAGTTCACACTACTGCTCTCTCACTGTTGCCCTGTGTAGTTCACACTACTGCCCTCTCACTGTTGCCCTGTGTAGTTCACACTACTGCTCTCTCACTGTTGCCCTGTGTAGTTCACACTACTGCTCTCTCACTGTTGCCCTGTGTAGTTCACACTACTGCCCTCTCACTGTTGCCCTCTGTAGTTCACACTACTGCCCTCTCACTGTTGCCCTGTGTAGTTCACACTACTGCTGTCTCACTGTTGCCCTGTGTAGTTCACACTACTGCTCTCTCACTGCTGCCCTGTGTAGTTCACACTACTGCTCTGTCACTGTTGCCCTGTGCAGTTCACACTACTGCTCTCTCTTCATATCCATCCTGCGCTGTAGAGGTATTGCAAAAATAAAGAATGTCTATTGTCTAATTGTTTGAAATTGGATGCTTGGATCTCAAAGGATGTAATGTCAGACCACAGTGGTGAACAACGACCAGAGAATATAAACACACTGCCAAATGGTGCAATCTGAATATGGGTTATCCTGGATTGCTTACAGTCCCTCGACCTAGATCACTGCAGAGGCGAGTTTGAATGAAGCACAACTGGGCTGCAGAACTACCTGGCTCACACTGAGACCTGCTATGTACAGTCAAGGGAACTTCATGGCTGATCAACAGTCTGTGAAATAAATGCACACAAAACAGATGCTGTCAGAATTTACTGAAAATTAGCAGTTGTTAACAGTCGAGACAATATTCACACCCAGCCAGGGCTCAGCTTGCTGCTGAATCAGCCAATCAGCAAATATCTGTCTGATCCCCAGCAAAATGGAAATCATATTTTGCTGTTTTCCCTTTTCTAATCATTTACATGGAGTCTAGCAAATCTTGCTACCTTGGGTCGACAGTGACAGACATGGGGTGGATTTTAAAGCCCCTCCGCCGTCGGGAATGGTGGTGGGGGGTAATGAAGGTCAGTACGGCGGAGGCCTGCTACCGACCCCGATGGCGCAGGTCCGGTACTGACCAGGTGTCGGCAAGGCCTTGTGGTGGCTGCCCTTGCACTCGGCGACGGGAGTACGTTTTCCAGATGGAAATTAATTTCCATAGCTGATTTAATGAAGGTCCCGTCACCTCCTTCCCGCTGCACCGATCTTCATTTGGACGGCTGACAATGCCGCGCTTTCCAATCTCTGTTTGGGGAAATGTGTCCGCCACCTGTGGGTGGGGGGAGGGGGGGGTGGCATTTTACTCTGTGCGGGAGGTGGGGAGTGGGGTGACCGCTGCGGATTGGTCGGGGGGCTGATGCGAAAAGGTAAAGGACAAAGTTGACGAGCTCTGGGGGCGGGGAGGTCAAATTTTCAATTTAGGAATTCTGGGGGCGGGGGGAAAAGGGCAAGAATGTTGTATGAGGCCATGGGGGTGGGGGATGGGGAGGGGTAATGCATGGAAATGTCATTTCATTCTTTTTTGCGAAACTTTAATTTACCTGACCCTTTAAATTTCAAATGTACAATGAGGACTGTCGCGGCCATGCAAATGAGCCGTCGCGATTTCCATGACGTGGTGCCCGTGCACGCGGGCCGCATTTTTTTACGTCCGCTGCCTACTTTGGTGGCGGTGTCTTAATATGCAGCCAAATCTGTCGCTTGATGCAGAGCTCGATACACACATAGGGAAAGCAGCTACCACCTTTGGCCGACTCACAAAGCGCACATGGAATAACAGCAAGCTGACCCTTAGGACCAAGCTGATGGTTTATAAGTCCTGTGTTCTCAACACCTTGCTGTATGGCTGTGAAACATAGCTGTGAAAAGCAGCTCAATAATTTCCATCTTTACTGTCTGCAACACATTATGGGTATATCCTGGCAGGACAAAATCACAAATGCAGCAGTCCTCTCACAGGCAGAGCTCCCAAGTGTGTTAGCATTAATCAAACAGAGGCAATTTCGGTCGATCGGACACGTCTGTAGGATGGAAGATGGTTGCGTACCCAAGGACTTTCTGTACGGTGAGGTAGCCGGGGCCTGACGACCAGTGGGACGCTCAAAGCTCCACTTCAAGGATGCTTGCAAGCGTGAAATGATGGCCCTAAATGTTGACCTGGGAGTCACTAACTGGCTAAAGAGGGAGATGACGACCCATCCTGTGGACTGATGTGCACTAACACGATGACCAGTTGCTACAGCAACTTGGAAACAGGCGCTGACATCAAAAACAATAACTCTCAGCGTCACTTGGCAGCTTCCCGTGCAGCACTTGTGGCAGAACCTGCCTCTCCAGGATTGGCCTTCACAGCCATCAACAAAGCTACACCAAGAGAACACCCCCCACCTAAATGGATTGTTTGCTGCGTGTCCATCATCTTTCATGGATGGAAGGATGCCAATCACATGGAGTCTACAGCAGAGAAACAGGCCTTTGGCCCATCTGGTCTATACTGGTGTTTATACTCCACATGAGCCTCCTCCCACTCTCCTTCATCTCACCCTATCAGCATATCTTTCTATTCTTTCTCCCTCATGTGTTTATCTAGCTTCCCCTTAAATGCATCTGTGTTAATCACCTTAACCACTCCCTGTGATAGTGAGTTCCACATTCTCACCACTCTCTGGGTAAAGAAATTTCTCCTGAATTCCCTATTGGATTTATTAGTGACTATCTGATATCTATGACCCCTAGTTTTGGTCTTCTCCCCAAGCAGAAACATCATCTCTATGTTTACCCTATCAAACCTCTTAATAATATTAAAGACCTCTATTAGGTCATTCTTCAGCCTTCTATTTTCCAGAGAAAAGAGGCACAGCATGTTCAGTCTTTGCTGCTAGTTATAACCTCCCAGTTCTGGAATGATCCTTGTTAATCTTTTTGCACCTTCTCCAGTACCTTTTATATCCTTTTTGTAATATGGAGATCAAAAATGTGCTCAGTACTCCAAGTGTGGCCTAACCATGGTTCTCATGGAGTCATACAGCACTGAAACAGGCCCTTCAGCCCACTGAGTCTGTGCTTACCATCAACCACCCATTTATACTAAACCTACATTAATCCCATATTCCCTACCACGTCCCCACCTTCTCTCAATTCTCCTCCCACTCCCTACACTAGGGACAATTTACCATAGCCAATTTACCTATCAACCTGCAAGGTCTTCAGCTGTGGGAGGAAACTGGAGCATCCAGCAGACACCCACGCAGTCACAGGGAGAACTTGCAAACTCCACACAGGCAGTACCCAGAACCGAACCTGAGTCACTGGAGCTGTGAGGCTGCAGCGCTAACCGCTGCACCACTGTGCCACCCACTGCTTCTGTTCTAGTTTAACATAATTTCACTGCTTTTCAATTCTATTGCTGTAGAAATGAAGCCCAATGCTTTGTTTACTTTTTTTAAAGTCAAAGAGTTTGTGTTTCGGTGGTGGGGGGGGGGCGATGTTGCTGTATAACAGCTGTTGCTTTTGATTTGTAACAGACACTATTTAAAAGTATTTCACTGTTTATGAAGTTACTGTTGAAAGATGTGTAGAACTGCAAGTTATTCTCCTCTCTAGCAATCATACCTCAACCCCTGATCTTACGTGACACTACTAGTACAAACCTGGAAACTTGTCATTCCTCATAGATCAATTGTATTCATCTGCCGTTAGAATCACATTGTGTGTAATTATATCTGACATTCAGAATGATGTGGATAGAATTCTAAATACTAGGGGTCACTTTAACACTGGCAAGCTCTGGGTTCTTCACTTTGCTTATTGACTCTAGCCTCTGCAATGAACCTCTGTGCTTTAGCGGTGAGTTAGAGAAAGATTCAACCCTCACAGGGTTAATCAGTCGTGCTCATAAAACATTCATTTAAATAAAGAGGATAGAACAAACTCCAGGTTGCTGACAGAAGGAAAAATTAATCAACGCTTGAAGCAGTGATGAGATTTAAGATTTAATTAACCAGTTTTGATAAAAGTTCATCAACCTGAAATATTAACTCTGTTTCTCTCTCCACAGATGCTACCTCACCTGCTGAGTATTTCCAGCATTTCCTTTTCTTATTTCAGATTTCCAGCATCCGCAGTATTTTGCTTTTGATTAACCAGCTGTTGTTTGCACTGGGGAAGGATGTTTATCCAGGACTAGGGCATCATCATCACTGTGATGGACAGCTAAATCCCAAGCTAAAATCAGCAGACATCTGCAGTGGACCACAACCAGAGTATTTACTGTGTACACTGAACATCCTGAGCAAACTACCAAGAGAAACAACAGCCTGGAGGTAAGGGAATATTTAATTGAAGTCAAATTTATTTAATCTTCATTTTGTTTCAGTGCATTACACTGAGCATCAAACTCTCACAGGTACAAATACAACCAGTACAACTAATTAACAGTTAGTCCCTCGCTGGTCAGCTCCAGGACAGTGTAACTAATGGTCAGCCCCCAGGAAGGTCAAGGACTGTATAACTACTGGTCAGTCCACAGGCATTTAAAGGACAGTGCAACTAATGGTCAGCTCCAGCACAATGTAATGATCAGTCCCCAGCCAGCTCCAGGACAGTGTAATGGTCAGTCCCCAGCCAGCTCCAGGACAGTGTAATGGTCAGTCCCCGCCCAGCTCCAGGACAGTGTAATGGTCAGTCCCCGGCCAGCTCCAGGACAGTGTAATGGTCAGCCTGCAGGTAGCTCCAGGTTTCTGTGGTCATAGGCATTAACATCAAAATGAAAGACACTACTGAACCTTTAAGATTACGCAATAGCTGCGTGTTATTCAAATTAGTGCAGCTTATGATCACAGACTACTTATTCCTAACTCGTGAGTTAATAAACTTGGTGCAGATGGACAAAGTACAGTTTGAGAAAAGGTGCTGATATTGTGACCTCAGGTCATTGAGTGAAATGGCCAGCATTTATACAGTGCCTTTCACAACCTCAAGCCATCACATTGCGTTTTACAGCCAACAAAGTACTTTTGAAGTGTAGCCACTGTTATAATGTAGGAAACACGGAGCCAATTTGCGCACAGCAAGCTCCCACAA
Source organism: Heterodontus francisci (assembly GCF_036365525.1). NCBI lineage: Eukaryota > Metazoa > Chordata > Chondrichthyes > Heterodontiformes > Heterodontidae > Heterodontus > Heterodontus francisci. Next base: position 78,902,838 of record NC_090392.1, on the reverse strand, counting down.
ACAGCAATGTGATAATGACCAGATAATTTTTTTAATGATGTTGGTTATTCTGGCGGTATTTTGTACCTGTGAGAGCGCACTGGAAACAAAATGAAGATTAAATAATTTCAACTTAATTTAAATAGCATCTGTTGAGACAGGGGCTCAATTTAATGTGTCCTCCGAAGGTTGGCTCCTCTGGCAGTGCAGCACTCCTTCAGTAGTGCAATGGAATGTCGGTCTGGATTTTGTGCTTGAGTCTGTGGTGTGGGACTTGAATCCACAACTTTCTGACAGAGTGAACTTTAGAACATTGCACTCATTACTTCTCTCTGGTTTTGTCTTATCTCTACACAGCTTGTCCCCTTTCCTTGATCTGATTGTATTAAGATGGCCATCTACCTCTTCAGGTTTGGACTAGTCTGTAACCAAAGGAGTAACTGATCGCTTCTCCCTGCTGTTGCTGATTGACCTGCTTCTGGCAACTTCAGCCTCTTTTGTAGACTTCCAGTATCAACAGCCTTGTGCTTTTAACACCATCCAGATGGGCTGTTCTGGGAAATTCATGGTAAGTGTTTATAAAATGGTTAAGTAGAACAGACGCTTAAGTGAATCAAACTGCTGTACCATCATTGCCCACTTGAGGGCAGCTGAGAAAGGTGCAGGCTGGATGGTGAGTCCCATCCAATTATATTGGATTAGAAACTTCACTGCATTGAAATTAGAAACAACACAAACATTATACAATTCTGAGTAATTATGTAAATGTAGTAGAAATAAATACATAACAAAATAATTCACTTAGAATAATAGAGTAGTGCAGTACAAAGGAGGCCATTCGTGCCATCGCGTCTGAGCCGACTCTATTGAAGAGCTATCTAGTTAGTCCCACTCCCCTCCTCTTCTCCCATATCCCTGCAATTTTCTTTCTCCTTCAAGTATTTATCCAATTCCCTTTTGAAAGTTCCTATTGAATTTGTATCCACCACCCTGTCAGGCAGCGCATTCCAGATCCTAAAAATGCTTTTCCCCATGACGCCATTTTTTTTGCTAATTTGACGCATCTGGCTCATCTCCCTCTGCAGGTACCCTCCCCTGTCACTATATAATCCTGGTTATTGAGTGGTTGAGCAGAGATTTTGCTTCCATGACTCCACCCGGAAGGATAGCCCAGGTTAGAGACGGATCTTGTGACATGCTTCCTGACATCTGTTCCAAACCCCTTCGTATTAGCCTCCGCTTTCTTTTTACTAGCATCCACCTTTTGTCCCAGTATCCTACAGATGTCTGTAACTTAATTGTGCTCTGGATTAAGTGTTGCCATTTCTCTTTCTATCCTGTCTCCATCTGTTGTCGAGCATTGGCCATGCAAGGCTGGGGTTGATATGAAGTGCTTTGGCTTCACGACTCCTGGGGTGGGGAGAGGTGGGTTCGAGGTGGATTCCAGTGGGGGTGGTGGGAGGGGAGATGGATTCCTAGGGTGGGGGGGGGGGATGGAAGTAGTTCAATTGAGCTTCAAGCTAGGTAAATAAAAGGAAAATACTGCAGATGCTGGAAATCTGAAATAAAAACAGAAAGTGCTGGAAATACTCAGCAGGTCTGGCTGCATCTGTGGAGAGAGAAGCAGAATTAACGTTTCAGGTCTGTGACCTTTCATCAGAACTGGCAAAGCTTAGAAAAGAATTGGGTTTTAAGCAAGTGAAGGTGGGGGGGGGGGGGGTTGGTTTGGGGAAGTGAACAAAAGCGAAGGCGTCTGATAGGGCAGAGGACAGGAGAGATTAAATGACAAAGCTGTCATAGGAAAAAGGCAAAGAGTGTGTTAATGCTTGTGGTGAAAGACAAAGCATTAGTCCAGAGAGCGTGTTAAGGGCAGAATAATGAGCAGCTCTGTCTGCATAAAAAAATGGGCACATAGTTAAAAAATAAAATAAAATAATTAAAAAATTGAAAAATATTTTTTAAAAGCCCAGTCATCCTCTGAAATTGTTGAACTCAACGTTGAGTCCGCGAGGCTGTAGAGTGCCTAATCGAAAGATCAGGTGCTGCTCCTCGAGCTTGTGTTGATGTTCACTGGAACACTGCAGCAATCCCAGGACAGAGTTGTGAGCATGAGAGAAGGGGGGAGTGTTGAAATGGCAAGCAACCGGAAGCTCGGGGTCATGCTTTCGGACTGAACGGAGGTGTTCAGCAAAGCGGTCACCCAATCTGCGTTTGGTCTCCCCAATGTAGAGGAGCCCACATTGTGAACAGCGAATACAGTATACTAAATTGAAGGAAGTACAAGTAAATCGCTGCTTCACCTGGAAGGATTGTTTGGGCCTTGGATGGCGAAGAGAGGAGGTAAAAGGGCAGGTATTACACCTCCTGCGATTGCATGGGAAGGTGCCGTGGGAAGGGGACGAGGTGTCGGAGGTAATGGAGGAGTGGACCAGGGTGTCACGGAGGGAACAGTCCTTCGGAATGCTGACAGCAGAAGGGAGGGGAAGATGTGTTTGGTGGTGGCATCATGCTGGAGGTGGCGGAAATGGCAGAGAATGATCCGTTGGATATGGAGGCTGGTGGGATGGAAAGGGAGGACAAGGGGAACCCTGTCGCGGTTCTGGGAGGGAGGGGAAGGGGTGAGGGTAGAGGTGTGGGAAATGGGCTGGACATGGTTGAGGGCCCTGTCAACCACAGTGGGAGGGAATCCTCGGTTGAGGAAAAAGAAAGATATATCAGAAGAGCTGTTGAGAAAAGCTGCATCATCACAACAGATGTGTCGGAGACGGAGAAACTGGGAGAATGGAATGGAGTCCTTACAGGAAACAGGGTGTGAAGAAATGTAGTCAAGGTAACCATGGGAATCAGTGGGCTTTATAATGAATATTAGAAGACAGCTCATCCCCAGAGATGGAGATAGAGAAGTCGAGGAAGGGAAGGGAAGTGTCGGAGATGGACCATGTGAAGGTGAGAGAAGGGTGAAAATTGGAAGCAAAGTTGATGAAGTTTTCCAGTTCAGGGTGGGAGCAGGAAATGGCGCCAATACAGTCATCAATGTACTGGAAAAAGAGGTGAGGAAGGGGGTCTGAGTAGGAACAAGGAATGTTCGACATATCCCACAAAAAGACAGGCATAACTAGGACCCTTGCGGGTACCCATAGCAACACTTTTTCTTTGAAGGAAGTGAGTGGAGTTGAAGGAGAAGTTGTTCAATGTGAGAACATGTTCAGCCAGGCGGAGGAAGGTGGTGGTGGATGGGGACTAGTTGGGCCTCTGTTCAAGGAAGAACCCTTAAACCATCAGGCTAGGTATATTGGTCCAGGAATATTCTTTGGCTTCCTGATGGGACAAATGGGGCCATTCATTATTGATGAGTTGGCCTGGCTCAGTAATAGAACTGGAAAGGATCAACTCAAGTTATCTCTTCGAACCCTGCATTCCGCACTTGTAGATTCAGTGTTGGCACTAACAGCAAGGTTACATTTGATTTTGGTGGACAGTTGCCCTCAAGTGGGCAAGGATGGTACAGCAGTTTCATTCATTTAGCCATTTTAAAACCACTTGTCGTGAGTTTCCTGAAACAGCCAAACTGGAAGGTGTTAAAAGCAAAAGACTGAAGTTGTTGGAAGTCTACAATTTGTGGGGGAAAGGATCAGTTTAGTATCTTGGTTGCAGACTGGTCGAAACCTGAAGAGGTAGATGGCTATGTTAATACAATCAGATCAAGTTCTATAGAGATGTCACAAAGCCAGAGAGAAATAGTGAGTGGAATGTTCTAACGAGCCTCTGAATCAGAAGGTTGTGAGTTCAAGTCCTGCCCGGGGACTTGAGCACAAAATCCAGGCTGACATTCCCGGTGCAGTACTGAAGGAGCATTGTGCTGTTGGAGGTGCTGTCATTCGGAAAAGACATTAAACTGAGGCCCTGTCTGTCCTCTTTGGTGGATGTAAAAGATTTCAAAGCAGAGTATGGGAGTTCTCCCCAGTGTCCTGGCCAATATTTATCTCTCAAAATAGATTATCTGGGCATTATTACATTGCTGTTTGAGGGAGCTTGCTGTGCGCAAATTGGCTGCTGCATTTCCAACATTATAACAGTGACTACACTTGACTTCAATGGAAATAAAAATCAAGAGAGACGTAAACATCTGCTGATTCACCATCACCAATTTTACACTGTCAAAGTCAAAATCTGGCCCAAGACATCGCAAGCATAAAAACAGAGTCTTGACATACACTGGAGTTCAGTGCCTTTATCTGCTATTCGGGAGAGAGACTTGACAGAAAGGATTCCATGACACTATCTGAAACATAAATTTTGTTCTGCTCTTCAACCAATACCACCAAAAACAGGTGAGCTGCTCATTTATCTCATTCCTTTTTGCGTAATGCTGCTTCATACCTGGATACTGCAAAGGCTATGGGCCTTGACAACATTCCGGCAATAGTACTGAAGACCTGTGCTCCAGAACTAGCCGTGCCCCTAGCCAAGCTGTTCCAGTACAGCTACAACACTGGCATCTACCCTGCAATGTGGAAAATTGCCCAGGTATGTCCTGTACAAAAAAGCAGGACAAGTCCAACCCGGCCAATTACCGCCCTGTCAGTCTACTCTCAATCATCAATAAAGTGATGGAAGGTATCGTTGACAGTGCTATCAAGCGGCACTTGCTTAGCAGTAACCTGCTCACTGACATTCAGTTTGGGTTCCGCCAGGGCCACTCAGCTCATGACCTCATTACAACCTTGGTTCAAACATGGACAAAAGAGCTGAACACAAGAGGTGAGGTGAGAGTGACTGCTCTTAACATCAAGGTAGCATTTGACCGAGTATGGCATCAAGGAGCCCGAGTAAAACTGGAGTCAATGGGAATCAGGGGGAAAACTCTCCGCTGGTTGGAGTCATACCTAGCACAAAGTAAGATGGTTGTGGTTGTTGGAGGTCAATCATCTCAGCTCCAGGACATCACTTTAGGAGTTCCTCAGGGTAGTGTCCAAGGCCCAATCATCTTCAGCTGCTTCCTCAATGACCTTCCTTCAATCATAAGGTCAGAAGTGGGGATGTTCGCTGATGCTTGCACAATGTTCAGCACCATTCGTGACTCCTCACATACTGAAGCAGTCTGTATAGAAATGCAGCAAGACCTGGACAATATCCAGGCTTGGGATGATAAGTGGCAAGTAACATTCACACCACACAAGTGCCAGGCAATGGCCATCTCCAACAAGAGAGAATCTAACCATCTCCCCTTGACATTCAATGGCATTACGATCGCTGAATCCCCCACTATCAACATCCTGGGGATTACCATTGATCAGAAACTGAATTGGAGTAGCCATATAAATACTGAGGCTACAAGAGCAGGTCAGAGACTAGGAATCCTGCGGCGAGTAACTCACCTTCTGACTCCCTAAAACCTGTCCACCATCTGCAAGGCACAAGTCAGGGGTGTGATGGAATATTCTCCACTTGCCTGGATGGGTGCAGCTCCAATAACACTCAAGAAGCTCGACATCATCCAGGACAAAGCAGCCTGCTTGATTGGCACTCCATCCACACACATTCACTCATTCCACCACCAATGCACAGTGACAGCAGTGTGTACCATCTACAAGATGCACTGCTGCAACTCACCGAGGCTCCTGAGACAACGCCTTCCAAACCCACTACCTCTACCACCTCGAAGGACAAGAGCAGCAGATGCATGGGAACACCACCACCTGTAAGTTCCCATCCAAGTCACACACCATCCTGACTTGGAACTATATTGCCGTTCCTTCACTGTCACTGGGTCAAAATCCTGGAACTCCCTTCCTAACAGCACTGTGCGTGTACCTACCCGACGTGGACTGCAACGGTTCAAGAAGGCAGCTCACCACCACCTTCTCAGGGGCAATTAGGGATGGGCAATAAATGCTGGCCTAGCCAGCGACGCCCACATCCCATGAACAAATAAAAAAATTACATAGAATTTGCATTATAGAACAGGCTATTCGGCCCAACGGGTGTTTATACTCCACAAGAGCCGCCTTCCATCCCACTTCATCTCACCCTATCAGCATACCCTGCTATTCTTTTCCCTCATGTGCTTATCTAGCTTCCCCTTAAATGCATCTATGCTATTTGCCACAAGTACTCCTTGTTGTACTGAGTTGCACACCATATTCTCGATAAAGAAGTTTCTCCTGAATTCCCTATTGGATTTTATTAGTGACTGTCTTATATTTTTGACCTCTAGTTTCGGACACCCCCATATTAAACAGATTGGGTGTATTTGCCTACATAACAGAAATGACCACACCTTTATCAGTCACTTATTGGCAAGCAAATATCTTTGGGAGATCCAGGGGATGTGAACGGCACTCGCTAAATGAATGCTTTTTTTTATGAGCTCCTCACTCTGAGTAAAGTACAGGAGCAGAGGGCTAAATTTCGGGACAGGAAGGGAGGTGGAGGGGGGTCTATAAAATAGCAAGGGAAGAATGGCAATCCTGCCCAGAGGCCAATTAATGCCCACTTAAGGGCCTGTTCCCACCACTGCTGGTATTTTACCAACGGCTGGTGGGAGTCCTGCCATTTGGGTAGACTGCCTAGTAGAACCAGGCGGCCTCCCTGTGCTGTGGAGTGGGGGGGCCCTCCTGCTTGAGCAATCTGTGGCCCCTGGAAGGCTCCCGGCAGCAAAGGCCGCCTCTGCACCAACACCACTCCTCCCTGCCCTCAACAACTACCGCTCCCCCCCTCACCGAGGCCCGCCTAACTGCCTCCAGTGAATCCGCCCCACTCACCTCCACTCCAGGCCTCCAGTGCTGCTCCTGGTCCCAGGCCCACTGCAGTGCCAGCAGTGGCCCCATTCCCGGCGCTGGACATTTGACTCCCTGAGCATCACGAAATGCAACAGGGGTCCCCCAAACGGCCGTGATGGGGTTCCCCTTGCTTTATCGGCCTGGCATCGGGACCCCCACCGCCTGCAAAAAAATTCAGCCCAAAATGTGCAGTCAGCATCAAACCAACTGAAATTCTTCCTGTGTGAATTTCTCAACGATCCAATTAGTCTCATTCCCCCTCCAATTCTCCATAGCCCAGCAAAAAAAGGAAATTGCAGGCCTCTGGGGAAAGAGCAGGGAGTGGGAGTTATTGGATAACTCTTTCAAAGAGCCAGCACAGCCTTGATGGGCAGAATGGCCACCTGTGCTGTATGATTGTATATGACTTTCAACTAGAGACCTTTCTGCCACTGCTTGGTGTAACATCGAGCTGTGTGGACCCAGACGAGTTCCGTTTCAATTCTCAGCTGCAGTGAGTTAGTTGGTCCTCGTTTGGTTTTTCTAATTAGACAGAACGCCTGGTAATCAAGTAACCCAATGAAATATACTTTCTAAGCTCACAAATGATCAGTGGTCATTTCTGCTATCAACACATTCAGGTGAAGGTGAGAAATGTGGAGGTGGGGACCGAGGGAATGAAGGGGACCTTATTTCACTCTGTGGCAGAGTAACCTGTTTGGCTAAATCTTCCTTGAAAAACAACAACATGTTATTTAACAGTGTAAGCATGCAAGTACAGCATGGAAATGATACGTTAGTCTTTATTGCAAGGGGATTGACATAATAGTAAGGACGTCTTGCTGCAATTATATAGTGCTTTGGTGAGACCACACCTGGAATACTGTTTTTGGTCTCCTTATCCTTAATAGGGTGGTGAAAAAGGCATATGGGACACTTGCCTTTATCAATCGAGGCATAGATTACAAAACCAGGGAGGTCATGTTGGAGTTGTACAGAACTTTGGTAAGGCCACAGCTGGAGTACTGTGTGCAATTCTGGTCGCCATATTATAGGAAGGATGTGATTGCACTGGAGAGGGTGCAGAGGCGATTCACCAGGATGTTGCCTGGGATGGAACATTTAAGCTATGAAGAGAGGTTGGATAAGCTTGTGTTGTTTTCACTGGAGCAGAGAAGACTGAGGGGTGACCTGATCGAGGTGTACAAGATTATGAGGGGGCATGGACAGGATGGATAGGGAGCAGCTGTTCCCCTAATTTGAACGGTCAGTTACGAGGGGTCACAAGTTTAAGGTGAGGGGCAGGAGGTTTAAGGGGGATTTGAGGAAGAACTTTTTTACCCAGAGGGTGGTGACGGTCTGGAATGCCCTGCCTGGGAGAGTGGTAGAGGCAGGTTGCCTCACATCCTTTAAAAAGTACCTGGATGAGCACTTGGCACATCATAACATTCAAGGCTATGGGCCAAGTGCTGGCAAATGGGATTAGGTAGACAGGTCAGGTGTCTTTAATGCATCGGTGCAGACTCAATGGGCCGAAGGGCCTCTTCTGCACTGTATTATTCTGTGATTCTGTGAAGGATACACTTGCCTTAGAAGGGGTGCAACAAAGGTTGACTAGACTGATTCCTGGGATGAGAGGGTTGTCGTATGAGGAAATATTGAGTAGAATGGGCCTATACCCTCTGGAGTTTAGAAGAATGAGAGGTGGTATTGAAACCTAGAAGATTTTGAGAGGGTTTGAGAGGCTGAGAGTCTGTTTACCCCGGCTGGAGAAACTAGAACTAGGGGTCATAGTCTCAGGATAAGGGGTCGGCCATTGAGGACTGAGATGAGGAGAAATTTCTTCACTCAAAGAGTTGTGAATCTTTGGAATCCTCTGTACCAGAGGCTGTAGATGCTCAGTCATTGGAAATATTCAAGACTGAGATCGATAGATTTTTGGACTCTCAGGGAATCGAGTGATATGTGAATAGTAGCAGGAAGGTTGAATTGAGGTAGAAGATCAGCCATGATCTTGCTGAATGGCGGAGCAGGCTTGAGGAGACGTATGGCCTATTCCTACTCCTATTTCTTGCATTCTTATGTCCTAATGATGCACGCTGTTATTAATGCGCAAATTGGCCAGCAAATTCAAGGGATTAAGAGGTATGCCGTGAGTTGTGAATCCCCAGACTTGCTGGTCAATTTATGCCACTCCACCCAAACAGCATCACACCCTCAGCCTCTGCATTAGTTCAAGAACTTGCTCGATTTGCACAATAATTGCCCATTAAATTCGCCACAGAAAGTTAGTGCTCATAATTAACAGCTTAAGCACCTTTTAATGATGTGATAATTGTTAATACAATGCCAATCAACCAGCCCAGCCCAGAAAGGGAACAATTCAAACTGTGGAGTCTCATTCCTGCATGTTGCAAATTCTTCTTACAGATTTTCTTAATTTTAAATTTTAAAAAATTAGTTTTCTGTTTTTATTTCTCATTTTTAATCTTTCTTTCCTTCCTTATTTCCCTTTCTCTGTACCAGATTTGACTCTAATTCACCCTATTTCCTTCTCCATCATTCCTGTTTTTTTCTCTATCCTTAAATCTCACTGGTTAAGGTGATAGATTGTTGGTTCCATCGTTCTCCAAGGTCGCAGATGCCCCATTGTCCTCACCATGCCATTATCAACTCACACTTCCAGTAAGTTACAGGGCAAAACATTTTCGAGCTGAAGGGTGAGGGGAAAATGTCTAACTATCAACACCCGACTCCAGCAAAATCTGGCTCAGGCTCTACCAACAGACACACGAGCTGGCGGTAAAATTCAGCCAGTGCTGAATTGTTTCTGCCTGTACTTCCACCAGGGGTCACTGCTCACCCACACTCAGGGGCTAAGCAATAAATATTTGCTCAAATCTTGAGGATGGAACACAGCCTAAGAAGGCCTCTTGCTGATAGACATTCACTCCAGATTTATACAGAAAAATGCTGACGGACAAAACCCTTGGATAATATATACATAGAGGGTTTCTGCTCGTCAAACTAATGAATAAAAATTAATTCCACCAGGGTTTGAGCTTTTTGCTGGTTTTATTCATCAGTTTCATTTTAAATCCGACAATTTAAAACTCACACTTTCTTGAAGTGGATTACGTATTTTGTATTAAGAATAACACATTTTGAAGATTGTGATGCCAACTGCACCCCTTAATGTGTTAATCCTTTGTAGACATCCCTAGCTATTTATCCTTTGGTTCCATCCTGGTTTTCAAATCCCTCCATGGCCTCACCTCCTCCCTATCTCTGTAATCTCCTCCAGCCCTACAATCCTCTGAGGTTTCTGTGCTCCTAAATTCTTACTTCTTGTGCATTCCCAATTTTTACCTCTCTGCCATTGGAGGCTATACCTTCAGCTGCCGAGGGCCATAAGCTCTGGAATACCCTCGTTAAACCTCTTTGCCATTCTCTTTTCATTTATGTCTTTCCTTAAAACCTAGTATTTCCTTATGTGGCTCAGTGTCAAATTTTGCCTGATAGCGCTCCTTGCCTTGGGTCAAAAAAGATACTATGTAAATGCAAGTTTTTGTTGTATGTGTCTAAAACATTTTTATGGAGTTAATTCCTCACAGTTAACCTTCCTGCCTTAATCTTGGAGCACAGCATGCATCCTGTGATAGTGCCGTTTTTGTGTGCTGATTGTGGAGTCTGCAACCCCTCTACCTGGGCCTCTCTCAAATAGCTGTTCAGTCACACGGTTCTTTTTTCCCTCTTTCAGTCTTGTAATTTTTTTTTCCTCCCCTCTCTCCTTCCGTTTTTTTAAAAAAAGAAATCCCACAGAACCTGACTCTTTCTCAAAGAAAATTACAGTGTTGTAAGCAAAGAGCTAACTGATCTACTCTGTTACATGGTTTCTAAAACCCAGCACAAACCAAGCAAAGCAAAAAAATCCCTCAGATATTCATCTCGAATCCGAGCAGCAAGACAGTTATTTATATTATCTGCCAAGCCAGAAGAGGGAACCATAATTTCTCTTTGACAGTAACTTGGGTTTGTGCCAGCTCTGTTGCCAGGCAAAGCAGGGGACTGGCTCTGCTTGTCAAACAGGTTCCAGAGGGACGAGAGAGTGGGAGTGTTTGAGGGAGAGAGCACAAATGAAGTAGATTTACTGCTAGCTCAGCATTATTTATCTTAAAGTAATATAACGGCCAACTCCCCGACCTCCTAGCCTGCAGATCTTTTCCTAAAGCTGCCCCACTGCCAAGTGTTCTAATTAATTATTTTTTGAAATGTTATTTCAGGACACAACAGAAAGAACTGGAATTTAAATAAGCACTTTTTGTGCCTGCAGCCAATTAATTACTTTTGAACTGTGGCCACTGTTGCCCTTTTAGAAAATGCAGCACAGCAAGCTCCCACAGCAGTGAGATAAAACACCAATTATTATATAGGGATAAACTTTTGGTCAGAACAACATTCCCTACTCTTTTTCAAATAGTGCCAGGCAGGATGTCGGTTTAACATCTCAAAAGGACTTGCATTTGCAACCTTCCAATGTTCTTTACAGCCACTGAAGCACATTTGAAGTGTGGTCACTGTTATAATGCAGAAACACGGCAGCCAATTTGTGCACAGTAAGCTCCCACAATCAGCAATGGAATGATAACCAGATAACCTGTTGGTTGAGGGATAAGTATTTTCCAACACACTCCCCTGCATCTGAAAAGGCAGACTGGCCTTGGTTTAACATCTCATCTGAAAGATGGCACCTCTGACAAAGCAGCACTCCCAAGGTACTGCACTGGGAGTGTCAGCCTAGATAATGCACTTAAGTCTCTGTAGTGGGACCTTATGACTCTGAGGCGTGAGTGCTACCCACTGAATTACAGCTGAGTCCTTAGTGTCCAGAGGTCCCACTTAAAGTAGGCCATTTTTCTCTGGTGGGAGAGTCCAGAACAAGGGGGCAGAACCTTAAAATCAGAGCCAGGCCATTCAGGGGTGATGTCAGGAAGCACTTCTTCACACAAAGGGGAGTGGAAATCTGGAACTCTCTTCCCCAAGAAACTGGTGGGGCTGGGGGCTGGATTTTTTGCTGTGGGGCGGGAAATGGAAGTTGGGGCCCCGGGGTGGGGGAACAGTAATTGGCCACATTCCACAGGGATGCCCCCTTAATTGCCGCGAATACAGGTTTGGAGGACAATTAGCGGCTCCGGGGACAGGGGTGGAAGCGGGACTATCAAGTGCAGGCCCGATTTAAACACACCATATCAGTCATTACTGTGGCTGCTGTTTAAGTGCTGTTACTTCAGAATGGAAGAGCACAGAAGATGTGAATTCCACAATGTCTCAAGAGAGCCAGAGGCTTGGAACCTGGGGCAGGGCAGCTCCTCGATTTTCAGATACAGATACGAAGGTCCTACTGGAGCTCATTAGGTGGGAGGCCAGTCCTCTTCCTGGACGGTGTCAGGAGGAGGCCACCCACCCAGACTAAGCTGACATAGCTGACGATGTCAGCAGAGGAAGTGCGGTCCACAGAAGTTGGATACAGTGTCGGAAGAGATTCAATAAACTAATACGCTCAGGCAAGATGAGTGCTACCCCCAACCCTCAGGCAGGCCTCTGGGTATTCACCCTGCAGCAGGCACACCAGCTGGAGGAGCCTCAGGGCACATGCTGCTCATGAACATGGGAGGGTGTTTGCCATGGCACTGACTGACCCCACACAATGGCTCAGAACCATAGCGCTGCTGAGGATCTTTCACCACTGAAATATGCAGCTTCTAATGGATTGGAGCAGCTGGCATTGGCCATAAGGACAGCTGTGCCTATCACGTTCTCTTTTGTCCTTGCAGGAGAAACGGGCTCGTAATGCCTGAGAGAGGGCCCAGACCGGTGGAGGGGCCCCCTACCGTCAAGTAACCACACCAATGAGGAGGGAACAATAGAGCCAGGATTGCAGACCATGAGGAAGTCAATCATGGCGAGAATGGACACGCATGATAGACATAGTGATTCGAAAGGGCAATGCGCTCATTAAGGGGAGTCTTGCACTCCACCCCATCCGACAGGAAACCATACACCGAGTTGCATTGGGAAACCTCAGCACTGCAGAGGCTTTAGCTCTCATGATCTCTTCTTGTGTCTCTCACAGGTGCAGATGTCAAGCCAAGGAGACCATCTCCCTCACCATCACCGGGCCAAAGCAGCAGCAGAGCTCCAAAGAAGCACCATCACACCTTACAAGTGCACTGTCCACTGGCGCAGATACAGTCACGTCAGTAGGTCCTCACGTGCAGTGAGATAGAGTGGCACTGGGTGAGGAGCACAGCACTAGTATGCAGGAGGAGGTACCAGAGGCAGAGGCAGCTGTGGGCAGTTCCCTTTGGAGGACGGGGGACGGACACAGCCCTGCTCAGCTGAGCACAGATGCAGGACCTCAGGAGTCACTGGAAAGCAGGCTCTACCTAGACCAGCAGCAACAGATGTGCTCCCACATGTTGGAATTCCCTGAGGCAGTGCGGGATCATGGGCAGAGATTGGAGGAATCCATCCAGCTCATGTCCGTCACCATGGCTCAGGGCTTTGATGTATGAGCTCTTCCATTGAGATAGTGGCCAACCTCATGGAGAGCCATATGTGGCAGCACTTGGAGTATATGTGTGAACTCCGTAATGACGTACTGGATGCAAGCTACACTGTGTAGCTTTGACCGGTCAGTGGCGCTGGTGCTGCAAAGATGTTTGGAGGAGCTGCCAGTTGTGCCTGCTCGTGTTCCCATCCAGTCATCCGGAGCACCAGCCAAGGGCTGAGGCATTCACCAAACAGGATGAGGGTGCCACCCCTCATGGGGCGCCATCATCATCTTCGGCCTCCTTGGCTCCTCTCGCAGTCGGAGCATCAATGTAGTAGGGCCCAGTGATGGAGGTTGTCCCTGCAATGATTCAGGTGCAGCAGCCTCTAGAAAATGCCTCCACGGGAATCTCCACAATGCGGACGCCTTCCAAGTGCATCTCAGCCTCAAGCCAAGACAAGTGAGCAGGCTGCCTCAACCTCCTCTGAGACCACAACAGGAGCAGCACATAGAAGTGGCCGAGCGCGGATGCCACCATGTTGCACAGAGCACTGAGTAGTTCACAAGGGTGTCTTCTTCCTATAACTGTGCACTGTTTTCCTTTATGAGCACCATGTAAATAGTGACACTTGAAGCCAGATGTGTAAGACTCCTTGTATTAATGGCAGGACAAGAAAAGAGGTATGAGGTGATGAAGAAGAGCAAGGGTTCCTCAACGGTGAAGGTGAAACCACCAGGCAGATATGTATCCTTCATTGGTAGTAAGAGTTTACATGTTCCAGGCTGCATCTTCAATCATAGTGTTAGTACAGGCACCTTGGAGTCAGTTCTACACCATGCCATTCATCCTGGGTCAGAAGAGCTCAGTTGAAATGTTCCTGATTCAGATGATCCCTGACAATTCCCTGATTCATGGAATCCTGACAAGACCTTTAAGCCCTGCGCCAGGCCTAGCCACCTCCTTATGCAGCCGGAACATCTTAGTGTTATGCATCTTCTCCCTCCGCCTCCTGTTCCTCCTCCTCTTCCATGTCTTGCTTCTTCTCATCCTCTGATGAGCTGTGACCTTCCAGGGCCTCATCGTCCTCATGGTCCATACCTCTCTGGAAGGCCATGTTATGGAGTGTGCAGCAGACCACCACAATGAGCAAGTCCCTGCAGGTGTGTATCGCCTGGCCCCAACAAACTGTATCTTCAGAAGCCCAGTGCACTGCTCAGTGGTGGTCCTGGTGAGCAGATGGCTTTGGTTGTATCACCTCTGTGCCTGTGTCTGAGGTTCTCGTAGAGGGGTGAGTATACACCTCTCCAGGAGATATCCCTTGTCCCCTAGAATCCTCCACGGACTTTGGTGGGGGGTGGGTTGGAATGAAGAGCTGCGGCAGCCTGAACTGGCAGAGGATGAAGGAGGCCTGGCAGCTGCCAGGAAAGCGAGTGCACATCTGGAGGAACCTTTTGTGGTTGAAGAACAGCTGAACATTGAGGGAGTGGAAGTCTTTCTTGTTGAATAATCTGAGTGAGCAGTCACTGGGTACCTTGATATCCACATGGTGCAATCGATGATGCCCCGCACCCGGGTGAATCCAGCGTTGGCAGCGAAACTCACTGTCCTCTCTGCCTGAGAGGCCCCATCTGTCATTGGCCCTTATTTTGCAGTCAGGAGTGAAGTGCCAGTGCTCACCACTGACCTCAAAGAAAGCTGCCCACAAAGTTCTCACAGTCTCTGTGGTGTGAATTTCCCCTTTTTCAAAGTTTGTTTAAATCTGGTGCTATGTCAAGGGTTCTCAAGGTATCCAACAACGGTAATGTCATCAAGCTGGGTAAGCAGCCAATTGCACTGAAGACAGCAAACCAAAAAGTTAGAAACACTGATTATCCATCACTTTTGAATATCATTCTACAGAGAGTGAAATAAAGATTAGGACATACACATGGGATTAAGGTAGAAGCTGAAATACCATAAACAAACTTTTAAAAAGTATATTATTTTTTAAATATTGGGTATTTTTTTTATCATAATGGAGAAATTTGACATTTCACAAATATAAAATTAGTTTTTCAGGGCCAGAGTGGTTATTCAGTTTTTTTTTACCTTCGTTCATATATTGTGGGTAGCACTGACAAGGCCAGCATCTATTGCCCATCCCTAATTTCCCTTGGGAAGGTGGTGGTGCGCTCCCTTCTTGAACTGCTGCAATCCATTTGGCATAAGTACACTGACATTGCTGTTTGGGAGGGAGTTCCAGGATTTTGACCCACCGATGATGAAGGAGAGGTGATATAATTCCAAGTTAGGATGGTGTGTGACTTGGAGGGGAACTTGCAGGTCAAGTTGTTCCCATGCATGTCTTGCCCTTGTTTTTCTAGGTGGTAGAGGTTGCGGATTTGGAAGGTGCTGTTGAAGGATCCTTGGTGAGTTGCTGCAATGCATCTTGTAGATGGTACACATTGCTTGATTTTAGTACACTGTTAAAAGCCCAATTACACCTCATTCAACAAGGTGTAACTTTTTCAAGAGTTTTTACGGCAAAACTAAGAGCATAAAAGTAGAAGTTCTCATCAGTTCAGTGATTTCTAATTGATTGCAGACTGGGGAACTTCAATAGTGCACCCTGTAGAGAAACGTAGAATCTCTGACAACAGCTTCTGGCTTTCTGCATTTAATTGCACTTGTGCGAACTCCAGAAGTTGTCAATTTCCAAGGAGTAACGACGACGAACGCTGACAGTTTCGCTGACATTACTGCTGCAATATCCAGGCCATTGAGTTGAACTTGAGTGAGTCTTAACACAGAGAGATGAACCAGAACTGCATCTCACTCTTTCTGTCGAGAACTACCTAGCATTATCTGTCGTAAACTGGACTTTTACCTGCTTTGTTCAGCTGTTATGGGTTAGTTTGAAGAAGTTTAATAGACTAACCTTTCCTATGCTGTTTACTATCTTAAATTACCTCTATTGGGTGACCTCTTGGGTGTCCTGGTGAATTTTTATCCCTCAACCGTCATAATTAAAGTGTGGCCAGTTGTCTCATCACTGTTTGTGGGAGCTTGCTGTGCACAATTCGGCTTTACAGTACCATTGCTGCACACAAAGGACGGAACTATGCAACACCAACATCTGAAATAAAGCCCAGTAGTATCGGCAATAAAGCAGCTTTTCTAAATCTTCCACTGAGATTATTGCCCTATATCACTCAATGCCCTATATTAAATATTTTCAGTATATGTTCTATCCTGATTTGATGATACGATACCTGAGCAGGCCCAGCCCACTTCACTCCGACACGGTGTTGACCACCTAGCCTGACTCGTTAATGAGATCTTGACGTGTCACCAATTTTTCCCACTCCATTCGAGAAAGCCCTGCAAGCTAAGGCGCTAATAAATCATGTGGTCCTCGGCAGTGAGAAGCATAGAGGTGCCTTGTGTTGGTAAACTTCACAGATTAAATTCAAAAATTTAGCTAGATTTAGCTAGTTAAGCAGCACAATTGGGATGTCCCTAAAGCCTTGGCATAAGCCTAGAATTGCTAACTCTGATTGGACATATTACTGGAGATTTTAATCACATGACCACCCACTGCCAACACCCTGCCTGGTCAAACAGCTTTTCCTTCCCACAGCCTGCAATATTTTTATAACTGATAAATGAAAGTGTTCAGAGAAAATGAAGAGAAAACACACTGTTCTTTTAACATCCCTGTAATTTTTCTCCTAGGTTTTGCTCGCTGCAGTGTCCTGGAAATTAATCTTCAATTCCAGAGACTGCAGGGCAATCCTGGAGGGTTGGCAATCTCTACCTGTACCTGGGGCAAAGGCATATATATGGAGTAGGGTTACAAATCAACCATGATCTCATCGAATGGCGGGACAGGCTTGAGGGGCTAATGGCCACCTCTTGTTCATACATCTAAGATCTGCGAACTCAGGTAAATGAAAGATAGGGAGTATTCCTGTATTGAATAATATAGAGTTAATAATTTGGTTATATTTCTATCTGGTTCTCAATTTATTCAGAAATGTAATGCAACATCTGCAGAACAGCTGGTCAGAACCATTTACCTTTTGCAATAAGATGTTACATTGGTCATTAACATAACAAATCGAATTTTCAGGGCTCACTTATTGCACTGTGCAAAGTTGCCAAACGTGATGTTGAATCCGGATGAAGGACAAGCTAGCCTCAGCTTGTTCACATTACTGTTTTTTTTCAAATCGTCATATATCTCAATTACCCTGCTCGACAATGTAATAACTTAAAGGTGTCTCGTTATTAGGAATTTCTTGTTTGCAAGCAGCTTAAGCTTTTGAGTTTCAGAAAGGAACTGTTCCAAGTTGAAACTGGTCACTGCAGGAAAAGGTTCAAATGAAAAGATAAATAAATGGGGAGAAGGGCAGAACTGGGTTTTCCAATAGAAAGACGAAAAAGTCATTGCCATTAAGTAAGGAAGCTGGAAAGGAAGCAGGCATTATAGGCAGGTTCAAAAGGCAATTTCTATATGGAGAAAAGATTGAAGAATGAAAAGAAAAATAAACGTTGTGTTTATATAGCATCTTTCACAACCTAGGGGCCTCCCAAAGTTCTTTACAGCCAATGAATTATTTTTGAAGAATAGGCACTTGTAATGTAGGAAAATGCGGCAGCCAATTTGAGGACAGCAACATTCCACAGACAACAATGAGATAATGACTGGATAATCTGTTTTTAGTGATGTTGATTGAGGGCTAAATATTATCCAGGACACTAAGGAGAACTCTCCCAACTCTTCTTCAAAATAGTGCCTTAGGATCTTTTACATCCACTTGAGAGGGCCGAAGGGGCTCAGTTTATCATCTTATCTGCAAGATGGCACCTCCAAGAATGCAGCACTCCCTCAGTACTGCACTGGAGAGTCAGCCTATATTTTGCGCTCACGTCTCTGAAGTGGTACCCGGACAACTTTCTGACTCACAGGTGGGAGTGCGACCCACTGAGCCACAGATGAGCATTTTATTATGTCAGCTACATCCTCTGTTACAATCAACATACACTGGTCTGTTTACATTGCAAGTAATGTCAGATATTATACATTTTATCTGCTGGGGGAAAAAGTTACAAACAATGAAGCTGATGGAGTTACCATTGATCCAGGGATGCAGTGCCTAATGATATTATAAAACAATGCCATGAACTGTAGATATTGACATAGCTACAACACTAAAGACATTTTAATCATGTTGTTAAGATGTTTATTGGAATTTGGTTGTTAAGGGATTGTTTGTGGTTTGGTGCATGACTTTGGTTATACTGGAGGAGGTACAGGAAAATGAAGGAGGCTCTTTTTGGAGCCTCATACAAAAGCAGAGGTTAGGGATATTTAGATAATGGTTGCAGGAGAATGGATGGAAGAAATAAAGAAGAGGTTTCATAGTATCAGGAGGTGGGTTGAAGTAAGTGCACCCAACTTTGCGCGTATTGGGGGATAGTTTGCATGGCACAAACCAAAATTGGAAGGTATAGCTCCTTCGGGGAAGGAAGAATCTTTTGAAGAAAACTTTTTCTTTTTTCCTGCACACTAAGAAAAGGCTGAGGTTGCACTTTTGCAGGGCACACAAACAGGTTGTACCGTGACCCTTAAATGTTGAAAGATGTGGTCTGAACCAGCACTATCCACAGAATGTGCTCATGTGAGGAGAGATACACACTGTCCCAAGAGCTGGTTATTTAGCTGCTCTTCTGTTTGCTCCCAGACAAAAGCGGCACCTAAACATTGGGAGAGCAATTGCACTCTAGAGGTCCTTAACATTTGAAGGGGCTGTTCAGATTTGAGAAGGTGTATTTCCAGGATTTTTGGCCCAGAGTCTCTAATGGGTAGGGTTGGGGAGGGAGAGCTTGGAGTTGTGCTGACACTGGCCTTTCGTAGTCCTTCACCATCTTTCCATCTCATTTAAGAGAAGATTACATTTTACAGCCTGACATATAATAGGAAATTTCCTCGGACTATATCCCACTCTACCACCATAACTTCAGTGGAAGTGCAACAAACATCTTGTTTACATCCTTGAACAGTTTTCAGTGAAGTTACAACAGTGGAGCAAGACCAGCTCCAAAAGAATTCCTGGCCAATATATTGGTATCTTGCTGTATCTTAGAAGGCACTCGATTCACAAAGCATTTGAATGTTATCTTCCTTTCCTTTTCTTGTAGGGGGCTTCCCAAGGTGAGTGCCTCCTGTAATCAACAGTGACTACACTGCAAAAGTACTTCATTAGCAAGAAAGCACTTTGGAATCTCTTGAGTTTAAGAAAGACACTTTATAAATGCAAGGTCTTTTCTTCCTTTCATTTCCCTGCTTTCAAATTATAGTGCTGGAATAAATATATCCAACAAGTCAGTGTGTGTGTCCTCTGTTTATTTTCTCATTTTTGCATCCATATCTATGTTACAACAGTAGCACACCTAAAAATTTCAGGCCAGCACCAGGAGTCTGAAGGCAGGACATCCATTCTAGTGCCTGTAGTGAATTACAGAGTAAACATCCAATCAAAATCATGGGATGCTAGGAGAAACTGCATAAATAAAGCTTGGCCAATTTATGTTGTATGTTATTTGCCCATTAGATGGACTAATGTCTTAAAAAGCTTCTGCTGTTACGTAGTGAGTGGATAGTGAATTATTTCTATAAAGCTTGTACTTCTGTTTGTTGTAATTAGGCTTTGGCCAATTCCTTTGATGCAATGGGCATTTTTCCTTGAGGCTGAAAATATCATCATATGACAATGTTAAATGCGTTGTTCACAAATTCCAAAGTGGGTTATCGCGGTTTGCCTTTTTGTTGATGGTGAACTACTTGAAAAATTACCTGTATAAATCCCGCCATGACCTCACTCCCTTCCTATCTTAGTAACCTCCTCCTGCCCTACAACCCTTTGAGATCTCTGTGCTCCTCCAATTCTGGCCTCTTGCAGATCCCCGATTTTAATCGCTCCATCATTGGTGATGCCTGGGCCCTAAGCTCTGGAACTCCTTCCCTAAAGCTTTCCATCTCTCTATGTCTCTCTCCTCCTTTACAATCTTCCTCTTTGATCAAGCTTTTGATCCCCTGATCTAATATTGCTATCAAGTTTTATTTGATAATCACTCCTGTGAAGCAGCTTGGAATGTTTTACTACCTTAAAATCACTGTTAAAATGCAAGTTTATTGTTGCCAATGTCAGTAGCACATTTAATATGCAGGAACGTAGGAATTGCTGGAAAATGAAGACCAAGGTCCACCTTGTTCACCTTCTGCCATCTGCTAGTCACATGAGACAATGCTAATGGAGTTGTTGACTGTTCACAGCGATCAATCTCAATCAACGAGTCTACAACAGACCCAGACATGAGGTGAGGAAAACCCCCCAGTGGTGAAGAGCTTTGGGAACCATAGGTCCAAAGTCACCTGTTCCTCCCAAGCACGCTCCACTTACCACACATCATATCTCAAGTTACTCATGTACTGAATCCTAAAATATTATTTTCTGGAAGAAATTCATCTCATTTGCATTTGAATGAATCAATACTAATGGCTTCCGTGGTCTCCCTAAGGGATCTATTCCATAGCTTGATGATGTACTCATTGAAATATTGTTTCAGTAGATTAGTTTTGAATTTACCCCCTTCAAGTGCAGGCTGTGTCCTCTGGTTCTACTGTTCTGGACAAAGTGGAATAGCTTGTCATGATCTACATCATCTAGTCCCTTTAGATTTCTAAGAACAGCAATCATCTCACCTCTCAATCTTTTCTTCAATGAGATAATGCCCAATTTGCTCCTTACAATCCAATCCTTCCATCCCCTCAATTATTCTAGTTGCTCTCTTCTGTGTCCTTTCAATAGCTAAAATTCACTTTTTGTACTGCACTGACCAGAACTGTACTCAGTATTCCACGTGCAATCGTACTAATGATTTATAAAGCGGCAGGATTACCCCACTATTTTGGCTCGATATTGACCACTTAATGCTCCCAACCTCTGCTTTGTTTTTCTGCCACCAAGCATTGTTGTGATGGTTTCACTTTATTACATTAAGGACCCCCAGACCTCTTTGCAACTATATTCAAATCCTCCTGTAGTTTATCCTGTTTTAGAGTCCACCACATTCCTTGGCTAAAGCTATTGTGCTTGTGCCTCCTGGATCCGATTACTTATATATTAAATAAAAGAGGTCCCAAAACTCAACCCTGTGGGACCCACTGGTAATATTCTCCAAGGCTGAGGACAATCCCTGGACCAGCACTCTCTGGGTTCTATTGATCAGCCAATTATATATCCATTCTAAAATATTTCCACAAATTCCTATTTTCTTTCTTGTGGAATGGGAACATGCCCTTTATTACTTAATCGGATTAATCTTGGTTTGTTTATGAATCGGCCTTCCCCCCCCCCATCTTCAATATATTTATAACTAATAAATGAAAGTCTACAAAAAAAGAAAAAAACCCACTTTCTTTTAATAACGCCTGTGATTGTTGCCCCGGGTTTGCTTGCAGGAGTGTTCTGGAGATTATTCAACAACAATTTGAATCTATATAGCACCATTAATGTGGTTAAACACTCCTGGATGCTTCACAGAAATGAAGACAAAGTTTGATACCAAGCCACATAAGGAGATATCAGGACAGATGACCAAAATTTTGGTCAATGAGGTAGGTGTTCAGGAACATCTTAAAGAAGGAGTGAGAGGTAGAGAGGTGGAGAAGTTTAGGAAGGGAACTCCAGAACTTAGAACCCAGGACTGAAGGCACACCGCCAATGGAGCAAAGGAAATCAGGTGATGTGCAAGAGGCCAGAATTGGAGGAGCGCAGAGATCTCAGAGGGTTGTAGGGCTGAAGGAAGTTACAGAATTAGGGAGGGATGGGGCCATGGAGAGATTAGAAAAACAGAATGAGGAAATGGAGGTGCCACGGGAGCCAATGTAAGTCAGCAAGCACAGGGGTGATGGGTGCGTGGGACTTGGTGTGAGTTAGTATACAAGCAGCAGAATTTTGGATGAACTCAGGTTTACTGAGGGCACAAGGTGGGGCCTAGCCAGGGGAGCATTGGTATAGTCAATTCCTGGTGACTCCAGAACTATTCTGGAGAGTTGGCAACCCTACCTGCAAATCCATATGAAACACAACTGATCACTTCTCAGAAAAAAAGATAAATGGGAATCGTCGCATTAATGAAGGAATTTACAGATCTATAAATTAAATCAATCTTCTCACTGACCTTGCTGCAGGAAACTGCACTCGTTTTTTTTTCAAAACACAGAAAGCTAGTTTTCTTGGGCAGAAAATTGATTTTCTACGCGCTATTGCCAAGAACAGAGAAGGAGGTTAGGGCATTAATTTTATAGCACAGTACCAAGAAATAGGCAGTAGTATTATTTTAAATACAATTTAAACAACAAAAAACCATGATGGACATTTCTGTCACAGATTGCCACTTGGCTATTTGTTAAGCAGGCTTTTGCATTTGTTTTATTTTTCTGCCGGTTTATTGTGGAGGTGTTGGATAGTTTAATTAAAACAACATGCCAATGGTTTGAAAAAATTGTTCACGGTGGATTGCTGAAATCCCCAGGAGCTGTCAAACTCTACTAGCAATAGGCTTGTCTCCCCTCCAAAGTCTCCAATCTCCTACACTCCACCCCCTTGCTCTTTCTTTTCGCCTCGATCAGCCTCTGTGGAATGCGTATGATCTCTCCACAGCTCTGTTTGAATTGCACTGCACGCTATTTTTGGTTTGTTGATTGCATTAGAGGACTCCCACTGTTCTCCCAAGGGTGCAAATCTGGTTTCTCCCCACCCTCCCCAATATGAACATGTAAAGAAAACATCTGAAACACCAGTCTAACAGTTAATAGACGGGTTAAATCTGAAGCTAGAAGATCACCAGAGCATTGAAAACATACCCAGGAGTGAGCTAAGGCTGGAATCTAATCAAGGGGTTTGGGGTGATTTATAATATAGAATAATGTATACCCAGGAATGAGCTACTGACTGGAATCTGATCAAGTGGCTCAGATGGTTGATGTAAAATAGGTCACATCTGGAATCTAATGAAGGGGTTCTGATTTTTGAGATGCAGAGTAATGGATGTCTTTCACTAATTACAAACCAAATTGAGGAGTTCAGTTAACATTATAAACCATAAGAGCAATGTTTGAATAGTCTATAATAGTAATTTGAATCCTGAGATGAGATTACAGTCATGGTCCAACACCAAGGCATCTGTTATTTTCCGAACATACTGTAAACCTTGCAGGATTTCTTTGACTGGTTCTGTCAGCAGACATGGACTGTAGTAAGATCATGATAAGATTAATGAATCTGCTGCCATTACTGAACGTTTATTGACAAATTAAATTTGATAATTGTATTTACAAGGCTTGTGCCTAGCACATCTGTCACACTTCAGATATGACACTTCATATAAAAACGGCAACAAACCATAACTGAACAATCGTGAAAGAATACTAAAAGAGAAGGAAGAAAGCCAATAATTTCCTGCTGTCTTTTTCTGACTTTTAGATAACTTGGCCGCGAAGAGAAAGCAAAGATGCGCACAATATAGAGGAACTCCCAACAGTAATCAGCCTCTAATTGATTTCAAAAAAAGCCTTGTTATATCACTTGCCCACAGGGAGCACCTGAGCAGAGGCATAAAAGGAAGAAACCAAGTTCAACACAATTCCACCATAGCAGCTAAATATAATGCATTTATTTAGCAGCATTCATGACCTCAGCCAATGAAGTATTTTTGAAGGGTTATTACTAGTAATGTGATGACCAATTTGTACACAGCAAGGTCCTACAAACAGCAAGGTGTCAATGACCAGATAATCTGCTTTAGTGATGTTGGTTGAGGGGTAACTATTGCCAAGGACAATGGGGAGAACTCCCCTTCAAATAGTACTATAGGATATTTTACGTCTACCTGATGGGGCCTATCCAAAAGGCAGTTTCTCTGACAGTGCAGCACTCTCACTACTGGGAATGTTCACCTAGATTTTATAAGTGAGCTAATGGAGTGGGATTTAAACACACCACCTTCTGGCTTAGAGGTAAGAGTGCTGCCCATTGAGCCACAGCTGCTATCAGCTGTATAATCGCCATACTGTCGAGCATGCCTATCTGGGGATAGTGCGCACTCTATACCTTGCTACACCATCCGGTAATTGGGCTCTGCAACTGGGAGCAAGGTGGTTAAGTGGGCTAATGTGCCTCAACCCCAATTCAAAGTGCATTGGTGTCATTCTTTCCATTGCTCACACTATGTCTCGGTGGATACTGGAGTTGTGTGTCAGTGAGTTGCTGCACAAAGCATCTCAGTTTTTTTAATACCATATTTTTTTTACTCCTCACCTCCTCGAGGTGCTAGCTCATTGCCGGAGTATGATTCATTGAGTGTGATCAGTCCTCTGGTACCTCATCCAAGTGGCTATTCTTTGTGGAAGAGTCCAGAGAATGTGTTGGCAGGCTATTCCATATATATGCAATTGTACAATCTTGGGGGGTAGAACAATGAATGGCATTAGGTGGCAAGATTAGAGAAGCTGGGGTTGTTCTCCTTAGAGCAGAGAATGTCAAGGAGCGATATAATGGAGGTGGTCAAAATTTGTGAAAGGATTTGATGGAGTGTATAGCGAGAAACTGTTTCCACTGGCAGGACAGTCGATAACCAGAGAACACAGATATATTTGGCAAAAGAACCAGAGGCAAAATGAGGAGGTAACGAGTTATTGTGATCTGGAATGTGCTGTCTTAAGTGGAAGCAGATTCAATAGTAACTTTCAAAACGGAATTGCATAAATACTTGAAGGGGAAAATTTTGCAGGGCTATGGAGAAAGAGCAGAGGGGAGTAGGATTGATTGATAGGTCTTTCAATGAGCTAGCACAGGCACAATCGGCTGAATGGCCTCCTTCTATGCTGTATGATCACTGTGCGTCACAGCGTGGTCTGATCCTGGGCACACCTGACGCTCATGCATGCAGATTCCAGCAGGACTTGCTGGCTAAGGATCAGAAGCAGGAACTCTGGCAGATTTCCCTCGGCTCCTGCTGATAACCAAACTACGATAAGCTGACTCAGCGGAGACCAGAGATCTAACCCAGGAATTCCCGCTGTCTGTATGTATTTAATTTTACATATTCCCATCTTTCTCTTGTCACTTCCTTTACATGTGACTCGGAGACTTTTAACAGCAATAATTACAGCACAGATCATTGCCATGGGACTGAAATGCCAGTAAACCTGCACACATGTGTTTGCTTTTCACTGCATCACACAAAGCTTTTTACATGTTCTAAGCTTCAGCCCTGGGCTGAGATTGTATTATGGCTCCATCCCCTATTCTTTTAAAATGTCAAATTTAATCAGCATATGTTATTGCCCATAATTTAAAACTGTGATACCTCATTAAGTTAAATTCCTGAGATAGAATTTCGGGTCCTGGTTCATATCAAACACAGAGAGCATGGATTTGTAGCTTTCATGGAAAAGGACTCACATTTTTATAATGTTTAAAATTCCTGCCAAGAATTGGAACCATAATTTAAATTTATAACTGTATTAGGAATCTGAGTGTTTAGAGATGCTTTCACCCCATTTAATAGACTTGCAAAGAATGATATGATTAATATATCTTTTTTTTTGTCATCCCATTGGTTTCTGCTGATGCTTTGTTTAAATAATGAGTCCTAACAGCACAGCAAAGGGGAGCTGGCATGAAGGAGTTACCAGGACAGGTGTGGTATCAGCTGGGACACAGTCGTTAAGTCAAAGTGTTTTGGTGGTTGCTCTATCTCTATAGTATGAACTTAATTATCTGAACTGCCATTACTCACATTCCTGATTATCCCTGAGAATTTTCTCGGGCATCAGAGTAAGGTCAGGGAGCAATTGGAGTTGGGGAGTGGTAAGCGTCAAGACCAGATCAGGAGAACAGCAAAGGGCAAGCTTGGCTAGAGACTAGGGTGTGCATGGGAAACAGTTGGAATAGTGGTGGGAGTCAAGGCCAAATTGGGTGAAAAGTCGAAGGATGTGGTTCAGTCATCTTGTTTCCTTTTGGTTGGAGCTATGCAAAATAAGAGGTTAACCGAGAATGCTGGAAATACTCAGCAGGTCAGGCAGCATCTGTGGAGAAAGAAATAGAGTTACTGTTTCAGGTTGATGACTTTCATCATTCAGATTTCCTGCATCTGCAGTATTTTGCTTTTGTATATGAAGTTAACACATTGCTTGTTATGGCTGTACCTATCTGTCTGCCTTTCTGTGTCTGTCTGTCTGAATTGTTCAGATGGACTAAGAAGATCCCATGCACTATTCAGAGAAGGGCAAGGTGTTTTTCCAGTGTCCTAACCAACATTCCTCCATCAACCAACTCCACCAAAACAGATTATTTGATCATTTACTGCATTTGCTGTATATGGGATCCTATTGTGTGTAAGTTGACTGCCATGTTTACCTACAGAACCAAAGTGACTGTATTTCAAAAGTACTTTGCTGGCTTTGGGATGCCCTGAGGTCGTGAAAGGTGCTATAGCAATGCAGTTCTATAACTGTGTATAAATTGTTTCTCAGGGGTGTATTTCCCAGGGGCTGAGCTATTTGTATTTGCACTGGAAGTCATGCCATGCATTATTTATACAAAAATGTCACATATACAGAAAGATATAAACACTGGATAAATCCTGGTGTGAGAATTTTCTGTCACAAGTCATATAGTCACATGGGATGACCAAGTAACATGAATGTACTTTTCTTTCCTCCTCTTCTTTTCTTCCCTATCTTTCTAATCTATTCCTCTCCACGACTCTCTTCGGTCTTTCTCTCCCTGCTGTAGGTTTTTATCTTGTCAGCTCACATAGACAAAGTAGATCAGTTGGTGTGATCTTGTTTAATCTTTAATGGTCTGTCAAGAAATGTTATTTGGAAGGAGATGTGCTGGCTATATTACCTGCCAATTCAAAGTACTGCACCTCCCTCACATTTTGCAATTGAGTTTTCAGAAGCAAGAAGTTCATTTTTGTGACCCTTTTTATATGTTGTATAAAGTGGGCCATTTGAGAGATGTAGAAGTAAGTGAGGAATTCAGGAAGTTGATCCAAAGGGCAGTAAGAGTTACATGAAAGAAAGTAACTTGAAATTACATAACACCATTCATGACCTCAGGATGTCCCAAAGTGCTTTACAGCCAATGAAGGCAAGTACTCAATGGGCCGAATGGCCTCTTTTTGTGCTGTAATGATTCTATGTAAAAACTCTGTGTACTATTGAAATGTAGTCACTGTTGTAATGTAGGAAATGTGGCAGCAAATTTTGGCACAAAATGGTCCCACAAACAGCAATGAGATACATGATCATATAACATGTTTTATGATGATGCTTCAGGGATAGATATTGGCTAGGACACCAGGAAAACCCACCAGCTATTCTGAAAGTAATGCCATGGGATCATTTACATCCACCTGAGAGGACAGATGGTTCCTCAGTTTAAGGTTTTATCCAAAAGACGACACCTCCGATGGTGCAACACTCCCTCAGTACTGCTCTGGAGTGTCAGCCAGGATATTGTGCACAAGCCTTTAGCTTGAACCCGCAACCTTCTGACTTACTGTTGTACTTGAAAAATTAACACTTGGGTGAGGGAGCAGAAGGCAGTCAGCTCACCTGAAAGTGTAACCCAAGATGCATAGGGTTACCAACTTTAATTCGACATATTCCTGGAGGTTTCATCACATGTCTTGCTCCAATCACCCCACCCCACAAATCACCATTCGTCGCCCATGTCCATCCTCAGGGTACACAGCCAATTGGAAAGTGAATGGATTCTTCATTACTCAATTGAATGATCCTTCACCGTCAGTCCAACAGCCTTTTATCCCCAGGCTCAATATTTTATAACTAATAAACAAAAGTGTGCAAAGTAATACTTTTAAAAACGGCCCTAGCTATTTCTTGCAGCAGTGTGCTGGAGATTAATCTTTTTCCTTGGCAACTTCAGGACAGTACAGGAGAGTTGGTAACCCTAATGGGTCAGCACCTTCAGGAGACAGGGGTGAGGAAATCTGGGGGTGGGGGGCAGTGAGATAGAAACGAGAAATCAATTGATAGATATCAGGGCTTTGGAGAGAGTGCAAAAGAGATTTACTAGAATGGTACCAGGGATGCGGCATTCAGTTACGTAAAGAGACTGGAGAAGCTGTGATTGTTTACCTTAGAGCAGAGAAGGTTAAAAACAGATTAAATGGAGGTTTGAAAGGTTTTGATAGACTTTCCAGTGGCAGGAGGGTTAGTAACCACAGGGCAGAGATTTAAGGTCATTTGACAAAAAAAAGAGGTGAGATATGCAGGGGAGTTATTACGATCTGGAATGCGCTTCCTGAAGGGCGGTGGAAGCCGATTCAATAGTAACTTTCAAAAGGGAATTGAATAAATACTTGAATGGGAAATAGAATCATTTGCAGGGCTGTGGGGAAAGAGCAGGGGAGTGAGATTAATTGGACAGCTCTTTCCAAGAGGCAGAACAGGTATGATAGGCTGAATGGCCTCCTTCTGTGCTGACTGATCCTATGATTCATTACAGGCTGGAAACTGACAGACAAGTTACTGTATCTAAACCAACCAGCCATTTCAACATTCGCATAGTCTGTGTTTTTCATCCACACTTATCAAGTTGCCATCCCTGCTCATTTTAATCTTCTCAGAGGGATAAAGCATTTCTGTGTTTTCTTCTTTAAAGTGGACGCAGCATTAACAGTAAGAGAGACAGATTGGGGGCAGCTTATGAGAAACTGGTGAAAGCAAGACAATTTATCTTGTATATTACTATGCTGGAGCTTTTTTTTATACTGAGCAGGCCAGTAGGAAGGGCTTTTGTACCACGACAAGGTCTAATCAATCAAAGCCTGGGATTGACCTGAAAAAAAGTGATATATGTGTGACCTGGGACCTGCTCTCCTGCAGGCTAAAGAAAGACCTGTTCTGGCCTTGCCTTAGGGGGTCACTGTTTGTGCTGAAGATGCACATTTTTTCCCTCTCTGTCGAAAAGCTGAAACTCGGGTTTTTTATTCCCCCAACCCCCATTCAAGAGAGTGTGCAGATTAAGAGTGAGGTTATACAGACTCTTGAGCCAAAGTAAACACCAGACCTTACAAGGTAAATATCTGCTGGATCATTGCAGGAAGACAGACAGAGAGCAAATATAATGAAGAGGTGTTTGAATAGAAACTACAGGGGTCCCATAAAGGAAATGCTCTCATGAGATAGATTCCAAAAATGGTAAAGTAGGCTCCTTTTGATAAATGAGTTGATAAATGCAGTGTTCGTTGCAACATGGAACCACCCACACGAGGATTGCAGATCGCATTTTTAACAGACCTCTGTGAAAAGAAAAAGAACAACTTGCATTTATATAGCGCTTTTCACATCCTCAGGATGTCCTAAAAGGCTTTACAGCCAATGAAGTACTTTTGAAGTGTAGTTACTGTTGTAATGTAGGAAATGTGCTGCCAATTTGTGCACAGCAACATCCCACAAACAGCAATGAGGTAATGACTAGATAATTGGCTGGATTTTACCAATCCCACAACGGGGTGGGGTGGGGGGCGGTGGTGGTGGGGGGTGGCGCTGAAAAATAGTTGCAGCAGAGGCCTGTCACGGAGACTGATGCTGGGAGGGCCCAGGCCGATCCATCCAGCAGTGGCGAGGCTCTGTGGCAGACCCTTGCCGCTGGGCGACAGGACCTGGATTTAAATATTTAAATTAGTGAGATTGTGACGGAAACCACACCTGCCAAATGGAAACATATTAATTTTATCATATGGAACACTATTTGAACGTTTACTGGACATTGAACATAACTTGTTTAGAAAGACCACAGAACTGAATGGCTGAAAACATGGCTGCACATTTGCATTCTGAGAGACAGTTGCCTAGAGAGACAATGGGAGTGCTCCCTGATTCAATTAGCCAGATGGGTTTTGTCAATAGTGATGATCAAAAGACATTGAGAGTCATTGTCTGTGTAAGAGCCAGCACTCACCACCACCCCCACCCCTGATCTCCACCCCCACCAAGTGTGTCTAGTAAGCTTTGAAGAATCAACAATCCTTGCAGGCGATGCTGTTTCAAAAAAAGAGCTAGTCACATGACTAACCTGCTGGCCAAACTGGAAATTGATTGAATTGTGCTCACAGAAAGGTTTTGAGACAGACTGCAGTTTTGAAGACCAAAGAGAAACAAGGACTCTCTCTGTCTCTCTCTCACGCATAGTTCCAGGGACCCACGGAAACAACATAAGCCTCAAGACAGAAGACCCCTGCAGCCTTCTGGTACCAGAGAAACAAGTTTGAAAGTGTGCACTGGGCCCCAACGAGAACTGCAAGACTGAACTCCAATCAAAATCTTTATATCCAAACCAAAAACCGTAACTGAATTCCATCTGCTACTTCAAACCTTTCTCCTTTAATTCTTTCTCCTCCTCTGTATCTATTTGTGTGTGTGTTTATCGCATATGCATGCTAGTGTGGTTAAATTGCATATTTTTGTTAGTTTTAACTGAGTTAGAATGTTAAGGTTAATAAACTTACATCTTTCTTGTTTAAACCTGAGAAAGCCTGTCTGATTGATTCCTTTACAATTACAATTACAGAGTAGCGAGTAAGGACTTGCTGAGGTGAAGCTAAAAATACTATGTTTTAAAAGTTAAACCCTGTTACGGCCAAACCAGGAAAGAGCCGAGAGGGGAGCCAGAGACCCCTTCCTCACCGGGTCGTAACAAGATGAATAAATTTAAAGCAACTTACCTTGTATCGTCCGGGCCAGCCGCCATTCTCAGCACAGTGGCCGGCACTCCCGCGCTTTCAATTCCCCGCCTGGGGAAAGCAGGTGTGACACTGGTGGCGAGGAGGGAGGAGCTTAGATTTTTACTGCGGGGGTGGGCGGACGGGATGAAATAAGCATCATCAGTGTAGGGGATGGTGGGAGGGGGTGCACTTTCAACTTTGTGCAGTCTGTGAGGGATGGTCAGAAATTGAAGTGTTTTGGGAGGCAAGGGCAAAAACTTACTGTGATTTTTATTGGGGGTTTGGAAAGGGGCGTTACAATTTTATTTTGTAAATCTTGGGCAGTTCGCTTTAAAAATTCACATTTTCTGGTAGAGCTGGCTGTTCTCTAAACAGGGCACCAGTGTCAGACAGCCTGCCACCTCCACGTGATTTAACTGAGCCGCCGCGCCAGAGATCATGCGGCCCACACGTGTGGGCTGCCATTTTTTGAGCTCACTGTCGCTCCCGATGGCGGTCTCTTAAAATCCAGCCCAATCTGTTTCAGTGATATTGCTTGAGGGATAATATTGGTTCAGGACACTGGGGAGGCCTTCCCTGTTCTTGTTCGAAATAGTACCATGGGATCTTCTACATCCATTTGAAAGGATAAGCAGGGCCTCAGTTTAACATCTCATCTGAAATACAGCACCTCCAACAGTGCAGCACCCCTTCAGTACTGCACTGGGAGTGTCATTAGATCATGTGCTCCTGTCTCTAGGATGGGAGTCAATCCCTCAATCTTCTAACTCATGGCTACCCACTGAGCCATGGCTGACACCAAAGTTAGGGTTAGGGTTGAGATGCTATAATTGTCTCAATGCAATTAAGAGCAGGAGGAGAATTATCGGCTCCTGCTTGCCATCCATTGAGTCCCAGTGCATTATGCCCATGGGATGCTGGGTGAGAGTGGGGTTTGTCCCATCTGTAATGCATTGTATAGCTGAATAGCCACCTGACACTCTTTGCGGCTCACACGTAAAGGATGATGATTTGGGCAAAATACTAGAAGAATGCTGATGCCCGTGGAAGTGCACCCCTAACAAGAGTCATCTCTTTCAGCAAACAAGCTGAACTTTTTTTTTTGGCATGCAGTCATTGCTGTAATGGAGGAAACATGGCAACCAATTTACACACAGCAAGATCCCACAAACATCAATGAAATAAATGACCAGATAATCTATTTTAGCGATCCTGGTGTCAGGTGACAAACAGATAGGTTAAACAGGTAGGTTTCAAGGTGCATCGTAAAGGAGGAGAGACAGGTAGAGAGGTTTTGGGGGGTGGGGTGAGGGGGTAATTTCCAAAGCTTAGGGCCTTGGCAGCTGAAGGCACAGCTGCCAATTGTAGGGTGATGGAAATCGGGGATGTGCATGATGCCAGAATTGGAGGAATGCAGAGACCTTGAAGGATGGCAGGGCTGGAGGAAGTCACAAGAGTTAGGGAGGGGGGAGGCCATGGAGAAATTTGAACATAAAGATAAGAATTAATAGTTAAATGCAAATGACATCACAATTAATTCTTTCTTTGCTAGCATGTTTAAGCATTACATGACATACAATCAATATAACATTCTGCTGTTAGTAAATAAAAAAGGGTCTTGTTGTTCACTAGATCATTGGAAAAAGAGTAGGCCAATGGTGTTGCTTCAAGCCTGTTCTACTATTCTGTGCCACTCATAAGTGGGTCTTTCACACTTGCAAAATAAATCCTCTGATGTGCCTCCATCAACACCAGACCATCAATTTATTTGAACAAGCCCTTGAAACTGCATATCTGTTTACTCTGGGACGTTGGTGTTCTGAAATCCCAGGCAGTTGATACAGATGACCACAAGAGGACAACAGAAGGCTGGGCTTAATCCACCCGAGTTCTCTTGGAAGAAAAGGTACCTTATCATTGTGAATTGTATTCTCATCAAGGCGAGGGATGTTAGCACTGGGGCCACCTTTCATTTTGGACACCCTATCAGCATCAGGTATTGTCAGATCAGGTATCATGTGATTGAAGCCTTTTCCATTTTGCCGCAACAAAGTGAGGCCTCAGCTCCTCTTCAAAAACAACAACTTGCATTTATATAGCACCTTTAACATAATAAAACATCCCAAGACTTCACAGGAATGATCATCAAACAAAAATTAACACCGAGCCACATAAAGAGATATTAGGACAGATGACCAAAAGCTTAAGGCACACCTTAAAGGAAGAGAGAGAGGTAGTGAGGCAGTGAGGTCTAGGGAGGGAATATAGGGAGCGATAGATTCTGACTTGCCTTCACCTGCTGGGACAGCCACTCAGCTTTGGGTTATAACCCAATCAGGGACCCGATGATAAAATAGGGGCCTGATTTGCATACATTTATGAGGCATAGACGGTTCCGCTACTTAACAGCAGTGAACTGCTAAAATGGCAGCCTGCAGGAATTCAACAGGCATTGTGCAGTAAGGTTGATAGCTCCAATTTGAAGGCTTCCTGCCGGGAGGAGTGGCTTGAAGTTCGCCTCCAGGAGTGAGAACCTTAGGTGATATTTTCCCCTCTCTATTTAAGTGGTCCTGGGGCTAATTATAACATCAAGTTACCTCCCTGATGGATTAGTGGGTGAAAGTGTTGTGGGGTTCTCAGTCAATGAGACCAGCAGCCTTCAGTTCAATCCCAGTGAGCGGATGAATCGTATCCTCCATTAAATCCCAGATACTCTGCTGAAAGCCTCTCATCCCAAAGCCTGAAATCTATAAAGTTATGTTTTCAGTCAGTGTTCTTCACTATTTGACTAGTTCTTTCAAATAAATAAGTGTACCAGATTAGCCAACTTTCCCTTAACATACAGTGGAAAAATTACCTATTAATATCACTTAAATAAGATGGAAAGCCTCGGGGGAATGCTTTAGTTTTCTTCAAAGTATTCCTCAGTGTCTAAGTAAGAAACATATAATTATGTCAGTGTTTGATACCATATCAGTGAGTGGCTTCATACATCTTAATACAGGTTATAACTTCAGGCTGGTGAGGCACCTGGTTGGGGGCTATCCGATCTCCAGAGAACCATTGGACACTGCTCAGTCTACTGCAAACTCCGCCAGTAACATGTTTTTCCTCAGACTGTTCTCTTTACAGCTCCCAGCCAATGTTACAGCCTTGGTTAGAATTACATAGAATGTACAATGCAAAATTAGGCCACTCGGCCTAACAGAACCATGCCAGCGTTTATGCTGCACATGAGATTCCTCCCACCCTACTTCATCCAACCCTTTCAGCATATCCTTCTGTTACTTTCTCTCTTATGTTCTTATCTAACTTCCCCTTAAATATGTCTATGCTTGTTGCCTCAACTACTCATTGTAGTAGTGAGTTTCACATTCTAAGCACTTTCTGGGTAAAGAAGTTCCTTCTGCATTCCTTATTAGATTATTGGTAACTATATTACATTTATGACCCCTAGTTTTCCCCACAAGTGGAAACATCTTCTCAACGTCCACCCTATCAAACCCCTTCATAATTCTAAAGACCTGAATTAGCGTATCCCTCAGTCTTCTCTTTTCTAGAAAAGGGCAGCAGGTGCATGGGAACACCATCACCTCCAAGTTCCCCTCCAAGCCACATGCAATCCTTACTTGGACATAGATTGGCCATCCCTTCATTGTTGCTGAGTCAGAATTCTGGAACGCCCCATTTAACAACTCTGTGAGAGCATCTCCACTACACCAACTGCAGCGATTCAAAAAGAAAGCTCTACCACCACCTCATACCAACTAGGAATGGTCTATAAGTGCTGGTCTTAATAACAATGCTCACATCCTGAGAAGTGTAAAAATAAATGGAGCTATTCTGAGTCACATGTGACTTCTCTCTGTCATTGAAACAGCTTGTCAGGACAGAACCTTAAAATGATGGGGATCTGCTGGGACGGTCTTTCTTTATAAATATTTCTATGATTCTTTTAAGCAACAATAGTCATCTTTAGACTTTCCTTCCTTTGCCTGCTAATTGGTATATCATAAAATTGGTAACCAGCCTAAATAGAAATTTGACCATAGTAAGAAAAGCAGTTTTAAAAGAAAGAAAGTCCTTTCATTTATATAGCAACTTTCATGACCTTAGGACATCCCAAAACACTTTAAAGCCAATTAAATACCATTTGAAGTGTAGACACTACACGCAACAAGGTCCCACAAACAGCAATGTGATAATGAGCAGATAATCTGTTCTTGTGATGTTGATTGAGGGGTAAACGCTGGACAGGAGACCGGGGAAAACTCCCCTTTTCTTCTTCAAACTAGTGCCATGGGAGTACAAGATAGGTTAGATAGGTGGCTTGTCGGGTAGATCCTATGATAGGTTGGATTTAACATGGGCTGTTGGGTAGATTCCATGGTAGGTTAGATTACACATGGTCTAAGAACATAAGAAATCAGAGTCGGAGTTGGCCATCCGGCCCCTCGAGCCTGCTCTGCCATTCAGTAATATCATAGCTGATCTTTGACCTCAACTCCACCTTCCCACCCAATCCCCATATCCCTTGATTCCCTTAGAGTCCAAAAATCAATTGATCTCAGCCGTGTAAGATACACAATAACTGAGCATCCACAACCCTCTGGGGTTGAGAACTCCAAAGATTCATAACCCTCTAAGTGAAGAAATTCCTCCTCATTTCAGTCTTAAATGGTTGGCCCCTTATTCCAAGACTACGCTCCCTAGTTCTAGACTGTCCAGCCAGGGGAAATAACATCTGTCAAGCCACCTGAGAATCTAATACATTTCAATGAGACTACTGCTCATTCTTCTAAACTACAGAGAGTATAGGCCCAATCTACTCTATTGGGTAGAGTCCATGATAGGATGCATTGCACATGAGCTGTTGAAGAAATTGACTTGAATGACTTTTTCTTACATAACTGCAGGCATAAACCATTGTCTTGCCATTCTTTGACACCATGCATTGGAGAACCAACACTCTAACAGACCCAGCATCTTGCTTACAACTTGTGATACAATACTGGTTAAACGAGTGTTGATTTTTCATTAATGCACAAAGTCTGATTTTTAGTATATGAGATACTCATAGTTATATGAATCCACTTGAACCTTCTGTATATAATAATGTGGATACATATCTGTCATAGGACATGAGCAAAAATCAATGAAAACATTTTAGAAGTTCCTTTTTGACTTAGATTGACACCGAATGCATCTCTCATGCAGCCTGGAAAACATAAATAAGTATGACCTTCTATTCCTTTCCCTCTTGTGATTAGCTAATTTCCCCTTAAATGCATCTATGCTACTTGTCTTAACTACTCCCTGCGGTAGTACATCCAAGTACATCCACAATGGTTGCACGATAACATAAATGGGATCAGTTGTGCTATTATTATTTTTGAAATACGGACCATTCTTAATTCAAAGTCACTTTGTATCATAGAGCACAGAAGGAGGCCATTCTGTCCATTCTATTCTATCCAATTAGTCCCACACCCCTGCTCATTTCCTGTAGCCCTGCAAGTTTTTCTTTTTCAATTTGCTTTTGAAAGTTATTATTGAATCTGCTTCCACCGCCCTTTCAGGCAGCGCTTTCCAAATCACAACAACTCGCTGTGTAAAAAAATTCTCCCTGTCTCTGCTCTGGTCCTCTTGCCAATTACCTTCAATCTTTGTCCTCTGGTTATCGACCTTCCTTCCTGTAGAAACAGTTTCTCTTAATTCAAATTAGCTGATAATTTAATTTAGTACCAATAAATATCCCCTTTGCTGTGTCATTTAAGATGCTTAATACAAATGATTGGATAATTCAAATTGTTTTTGCACAAAAAAAATGACTTTAAATGATCAGGAATAAGTGAAACTACATTCCCTTCCTCCTAGCTCCCCGGCACTGATTGATGAGCCAGACCATAAACAACTTGGAAATATAAAACAATCACTTTTTAAATTAAATTCAGTAAATGTTGTGTTTCAGTAGTTTCAGAAATAATAGGTTGCATTTTTGGAGACCACCAGTTTGAGAAAGTCATATCATGACTTTTTCTTTTTAAAAGAGTGTTCAGCTTTAAAATTATTCTGGTGAATAAATACAACTGTGGGCCCGACAAAGGTTTTGATGTTGTTTCGAAAAGAAGTTCTAAGAATACGAAATATGATACGTGATGGCAAAGACTGCAATGAATTTCTGTGCTAATGGTTTGGTGTTGAGTATTGTGTTTCAGTTAGCGCCTTAAAGCAAAGGGTTGTTCTGGTAGGTTTTAAATGTGTTTGGATTAAATTATGAGATTGGACTTTTTAAGCTTATCACTGCGAGTCACAACTGGGGAACTCAGTGTCATTCCTAGGTTCCATCCATGGTCCGTATTAACTGTCTTTTTTTGTGCAAAAACAATTTGAATTATCTAATAATTTGTATTAAGCATCTTAAATGACACAGCAAAGGGGATATTTATTGGTTAGGCTGTGGTAGAAGGTGCTACGATTGGCGTGAGGATGGGAAACACAGGGTTTCACTATCTCTTGCCCACTGCTGGAAAGTGCAGTCATTGAGCGGAGACATGATTGGCCTCGCTTGCGATGCCCCACAAGGTAGAACAGCCTGCTGACATTCACTGCCACGGGACTGGTCATCTGGACAAAGTAGCGGCGGGCGCTGGGTATCAGTGGGTGAGGGAATGGTGTGGGGGGTGTGGGGGATGTGGAGGAATAGGGACCCAACTCCAACAAACTTTCATTTATTTAGCGCCTTGACTATAGTAAAGTGTCTCAAGGTGCTTCATATACAATTTGATACTTAGCCACATACGGACATATTAGGACAGGTGACCAAATGTCAAAGTGGTAGGTTTTAAGGAGTGTCTTAAAGGAGGAGAGAGGCAGAGAGGTTTAGGGAGGGAATTCTGGGGCTAAGGGCCTAGGCAGATGAAGGCATGGCTGCCAGTGGTGGAGCAAAGTTAATCGGGGATTCTTTCCCCAGTGAGATGTCGAAAGGTGTCCAGTAGGAGAAAGAATGCAAAGAAAATGGTTATGGATGTACAAAAAAAGGAGTTCCTGTAGATGATATATGATTGCTAAGTGCTTGAAGGAGAAACAGAGGACACAGATTTAAGATCGTTGGCAAAAGAAGCAGTGGAGAGTTGAGGTGCCATTCTTTCTTGCAATGAGTTGGTGTGATCTGGAATTCGCTGCCTGAAGAGATGGAGGAAGCAGATTCAATAGTAACTTTCAAAAGGGATTTGAGAAGGAATAATGTGCAGGACAATGGGGAAAGACTAATTGGACAGGAAGAAATAATGGGAGCTTGTCAGAAAGGTACAGCAATAATCATGGGGGATTTTAATCTATATATAGACTGGTAAAATCAGATGGGCAAAGATAGCCTAGATGAGGAGGTCATAGAATGTTTTCACAATAGTTTCTTAGAACAGCACGCTCTGGAGCCAACCAGAGAGCCAGACCTGGTATTGTGTAATGAGATAGGATTAATTAATGACCTCATAGTGAAGGCATCCCTAGGTAGCAGTGATCATAATATAATTGAATTTTACATTCAGTTTGAGAGAGAGAAGAATGGGTCCAAGACTAGTACTTTAAACTTAAATAAGGGCAATTATGAGGGCATGAAAACAGAACTAGCTAAAGTGAACTGGCAAAGTAGGTTAAGGGATAGGTCAATAGAGATGCAGTGGCAGACTTTTAAGGGGATATTTCAGAATACACAGAATAGATATATTCCAATGAGAAAGAAAAATTCCAAGGGGAGGACCCACCATCCGTGGTTCACTAAAAAAGTTAAAGATACTATCAAAGTTAAAGAAAAAGCATATAATTGCACAAAATGGGTGGCAGGTCAGATGATTGGACAGAATATAAAAAACAGCAAAGAGTGACTAGAAGAAATATAAGGAGGGAAAAATTTAGAGTACTTGAGAAAGCTAGCTAGAAGTATAAAAACAAATCGTAACAGTTTCTATAGATACTTAAAAAAGAAAAGTTAACAAAGTGAGCATTGGTCCTACAGAAAGTGAGTCTGAGGAATTAACAAGGGAAAATAAGGAGTTGGCAGATGAATTGAACAGGTATTTTGCATCAGTCTTCACTATAGAGGATACAAGTAACATACCAGAAATAGCTGTAAATCAGGAAATGGAAGGGAGGGAGGAACTCAAGAAAATTACAATCACCGGGGAAGTGGTACTGAGAAAATTGTTGGAACTGCAACTGACAAGTCCCCGGGTCCTGATGGACTTCATCCTAAGGTCCTAAAAGAAGTGGCTAGTGAGATGGTTGATGCGTTAATTTCAATTTTCCAAAATTCCCTAGATTCGGGGAAAGTTCCATTAGATTGGAAAATAGCGAATGTAACTCCTTTATTCAAAAAGGGAGGGAGACAGAAAGCAGGAAACTACAAGCCAGTTAGCTTAACATCTGTCTTAGGGAAAATGTTAGAAGCTATTATTATAGACATTATAGCAGGGCACTTTGAAAAATTCAAGGTAATCAGGCAGAGTCAACATGGTTTTGTGAAAGGGAAATCATGTTTTACCAATCTATTAGAGTTCTTTGAAGAAGTAGCATGT
Organism: Heterodontus francisci; assembly: GCF_036365525.1. Lineage (NCBI taxonomy): Eukaryota > Metazoa > Chordata > Chondrichthyes > Heterodontiformes > Heterodontidae > Heterodontus > Heterodontus francisci. The sequence goes on along the minus strand of NC_090392.1, from coordinate 78,863,157 downwards.
GCTGTGGATAAAGGGGAACTGGTGGATGTACTGTACTTAGATTTCCAGAAGGCATTTGATAAGGGTGCCACATCAAAGGTTATTGCGGAAAGTAAAAGCTCATGGTGTAGGGGGTAACATATTGGCATGGATAGAAGATTGGCTAGCTAACAGGAAACAGAGTAGGCATAAATGGGTCATTTTTTGGTTGGCGAGATGTAATGAGTGATGTGCCACAGGGATCATTGCTGGGGCCACAACTTTTTACAATTTATATAAATGAGTTGGATGAAGGGACTGAAGGTTTGGTTGCTAAATTTGCTGATGACACAAAGATAGGGGAAAGTAAGTTGTGGAGAGGACATAAGGAGGCTACAAAGGGATATAGAAAGGTTAAGTGAGTGGGCAAAGATCTGGCAAATGGAGTATAATGTGGGAAAATGTGAAATTGTCCATTTTGACAGGAAGAGTAAAAAAGAAGCATATTATCTAAATGGTGAGAGACTGCAGAGCTCTGAGATGCAGAGGGATCTGGGTGTCCTAGTGCATGAATCGCAAAAGGCTAATGTGCAGGTTCAGCAACTAATTAGGAAAGCCAGCAGAAAGTTATTGTTTATTGCAAGGGGAATTGAAGACAAAAGTAGGGAGGTTATGCTTCAGTTATACAGGGCATTGGTGAGACCACATCTGGAGTACTGTGTACAGTACTCTGTCTCGCATTTTACGGATCCCCAGGCTTTAATTGGCCTGAGGCAGGACTTCCACCCACTTTAGGGAGGAGGTTCCGCCTCAGTGAGCTGCCGGCCAATCAGCGGGCCGGCAGCTCTTATTCCCAGCAGTGCCACCGGGAGCGGTGGCCACTGCTGGGACTGCAGCCCAGTCAACGCCATGGATCGAGGAGGGAAGGTAAGTAGGGGACGTGCCTCACCAGGGGGATCGGTCCTTCCCTGGTGAGGCTGGAGTGGTCGTTTGGGGGAAGGGGGGTGTCTTGGGTCCCGGGGGTGGGTTGGGAGGTGGGGCCGGCCCTCAATCGGGCACCCTGTGCCCGACTGCTATTCCCCCTCCCCACCGGGGCGCGGAAAGGCCGGCAGCTATCATTGGGTGGCTTTTCATGACCCCAGCACACCCGCTTGCCATGGGTAAAATACCCGTGGAGGCGTGCGAGGGCCCTTCAGTGGCCGTTAAGTGGCCACTTAAGGGCCTTGATTGGCCTTGGGCAGGCAGGCCGTTTCCCACCCCCCGCCCCCACCCCCCCCCCATCTGACCGCCGTAAACTTGCCCGGAGGCGGAACAGGGTGGGTAGGCCTCCCGGAGCCTGCCGCTCAATTTTACGCCACCCCCACGCCACCATCTGACCCGCTGGGGCGGCGTAAAATTCCAGCCATAAGATCCTGAGGGGTCTTGACAGGGTGGATGTGGAAAGGATGTTTCTCCATGTGGGTGTATCTAGACCAGGGGTCACTATTTAAAAATAAGGGGTCACCCATTTAAGACAGAAATTAGGGGAATTTTTCTCTCAGAGAGTCGTGAGTCTTTGGAATTCTCTTCCTCAAAAGGCAGTGGAAGCAGCGTCTTTAAATATTTTTAAGGCAGAGGTCAATAGGGGGTGAAAGATAAGCGGGAGTAAGCGGGAATGTGGAGTCGAGGTTACAATCAGATCTGACATGAACTTATTGAAAGAGCAGGTTCGAGGGGTCGAGTGGCCTACTCCTCTCCTAATTTGTATGTCCGTATGTTCGTATAGCTCTTTCAAGGAGCCAACACCAAATTGCTCCTTCTGTGCTCTTTGATTCTATAATCCATGACTGAGTCTGACCCTGGTTTCAATCCTCAGTTATTCATATTGTTAAATGTGTAAAAAAAACAATGGGTTTAACATTCTCGCGTCAAACTCCCCCTGTGGTTCACCTGATAAATTTGCTTCCCAATTTGGTTTTTAACCCGAGATAACAGAAGTCCCCAGAGTTAATTCCTAGTGTGTGCTGAATTTTTTGAACTTAGCCAAGGTGACAAGTAGGTTACTAGAATTGGTCTCAGTCCCCTAGGGTGGGAATGGGGTTTGGAGGGGGGGGGGGGATGGTTTGCAATCCCATTTGCTATCCCCTGACTGGAGAGTCTAGAACTGGACATCATAGCATCAGGGTAAGGGGTCAGTTGTTTAGGACTTAGATAAGGAGAAATGTCTTCACTCAGAAGATTTAGAGTTGTGAATCTTTGGAGTTCTCTACCCCAGAGAGCTGTGGATGCACATTTGTTGAATACATTCAAGACCATGATTGCTAGATTTTTGGTTACTAAGGGAATCAAGGGATTTGAAGATAGTTTGGGAAAGTACAGTTGAGGTAGAAGATCAGCCATGATCTTATTAAACGGCAGAGCAGGCTCCAGGAGTCGTATGGCCGCCTCCTGCTCCTGTTTCTTATATTCTATCCACTAACACTCACTGGAATATGTAGATGTTGGAGGAGGACAGGATTGGGCTGAATGGTCTCATGGTGGTTTATCCATCAGCGCAATGCTTGGGCTTACATGGGAAGATGGCCACTTGGGAAAAGTTACCAGGTTTTTGGCCTGTGGATCCCGACTCAATAGGTGTCAGCACATGAGAGGAAGGGCGGAAACTATGGGTGTGCAGAGATTTTTAGGGATCCCAATCAAGAAATCAGTAAAAGCTAGTGAACTGATACAAAAAAATAATTTAAAAGGTTGATGAAATGTTGTCCTTTATCTCAAGAGTGCTGGAATACAAAAGGGTGGAAGTACAGCTGTACAGAGCTCTGGTTTGACCCCATCTTGGGTAGTGCTTTCAGTTCTGGGCACTGCACCTCAGAAAAGACATATTGGCCTTGGAGGGGGCTAAAAGGATCAAATTATGAGGATAGGTTGCATAGACTAGGCTTGTATTCCCTTGAATACAGAAGATCTAATCGAACTGTTTAAGATGAATGAAGGATTTGATAAGGTAGATGGAGAGAAACTATTTACTCTGGTGAGAGAGTCCAGAACAAGGGGGCAAAACCTTAAAATTGGAGCTTGGCCATTCAGTTGTGATGTCAGGAAGCACCTCTTCACACAAACAGTCGTGGAAATCTGGAACTGTCTCCCTCAAAATGCTATGGAGATGGGGGTCAGTTGAATGTTTCAAAACTGAGATTGATAAATTTTGTCCACCATGGGTTATGGCAAGGCAGGTAAATGGAGTCAAGATGCCATGATCCAATTGAATGGTGGAACAGTCTCAATGGGTAGAATGGTCTCCTCCTGTTCCATATTCCTATAACAGGGAAGGGACACAAAAAATATTCCTGGTTTCCCCAAAATATCTTCTGTTGTAAATTTGCTCTAGATTACAGAGGCCACAGCTTTTCCACCATTTCAATCAGCAGTGTATCTAAAGTGTGAAATTCATTAATCACCACAGGCCCTCCAACTCATAGGCAGTGGTCTCTATGATACTTTAATGAGGTGTCAGATAATGTTAGTCAAATAGATGTTTGGTTTTGCTTTAACACAGTTGTCTTATCTGCAAACCAGGATTATCTTTACAATCTTCACTACAACATCTTTGGTCTAAGATTCATAATCTCTGCTCTCTTAGATTTATCTATGTTTAGGATACTTAAAAATGTGTAACATTTGTTTGATTTTATCAATAGAAAGAATAGAAAGACCACTTTTGACCTGGGAGTCTAAATGGGCGTATTCTGTTTGACTAGAATTTCATTTGATATTCCCCATGATGTGCAAGGCTGGAATAAAATGCTGGAAATCTGTAATGAACACTGAAAATGATTTTTAAAAATGCCCCACAAGTTAGTCAACATTTGAAATTGGAAAAATATGTTGATATCTTTAGCGGAATCTATTATCAGAACTGAACGAGGAGATGCAAAATGTTTAGCTCTATTAAAGAGTCCCAACTGAAAACTTTAACCCATTTGTGAACTGACAGTGAAAATCTAGCAATTTCTGCTTTTATTCTCAGATTAATCTTGATTTAATTGTTTTCCTTTTCTTTTTCTTTCTGTCCTTTTTTAATAAAATGATTTATGGTGAAATCATGAAGTGTGATAATCTCATGTGAATTGTCAATGCTTATGTATCAAATTCCTTTTTCCTCTGTTTTACCGGAAACTTCGGCCTCTTTATTTTCAATGTCATAAATTCTTTCTCTTTTTATTATACATTCAGCTCCACAGATGATAGACAATGAAAATTTAAAAAAGTGAGACTTCTATTTATATAGTGCCTTTTACAACCTCAGGATGTCTCAAAAAGTCTTTACAGCAAATGAAGTATAATATAGGGCGGCACAGTGGCGCAGTGGTTAGCACCGCAGCCTCACAGCTCCAGGGACCTGGGTTCGATTCTGGGTACTGCCTGTGTGGAGTTTGCAAGTTCTCCCTGTGATCGCGTGGGTTTTCGCTGGGTGCTCTGGTTTCCTCCCACATCCAAAGACTTGCAGGTGATAAGTAAATTGGCTGTTGTAAATTGCCCCTAGTGTAGGTAGGTGGTAGGGAATATGGGATTAATGTAGGATTCGTATAAATGGGTGGTTGTTGGTCAGCACAGACTCAGTGGGCTGAAGGGCCTGTTTCAGTGCTGTATCTCTAAATAAATAAATAGAAAACATGGCAACCAATTTACACACAGCAAGCACCCACAAAGAACAATGGCCATAAGCAGATGATTTTTATTTAATCATGTTGATTGATGAATGAATATTGACCAGGTCACCAGAGAAAACTCTTCTGCAAAATACACCATCTCTGACAGTGCAGCACTCCTTTGGGGCTGCTTTGAAATGCTAGGCGTTCTGAGTCCTTTTAGTAATTTCCTAGACTTGGATCTCTAAATCTCTTTGCTTTTCCACAGTTTTCACCCTTCCCCTGGAGTGCAACATGAACACATGACCTGCTGACTCAAAGGCGAGAATACAACCAACTGATCCACAACTGACACCTGCTATGAAGGCAACCTCTTCTTGGCTATCTGCCAATGCTACACTATAATTACCCCAACACAAAGCATGAGTGGTCAAATCTGATTTGCTCCTTGGTTTGTCCTCCTTCTTCCTATCTAGCCTCTGCTCTGCATCTCAGTATGATAAGCCTTCCAAGATTTGGAACTTACCACATAGGGAAAATGTAGCCATGGATTCAGGGTTATTAGAAATACAAGGAAATACTGTGGATAGACAAACTAGATGGACCGAAGATCTCAAGCTGCTTGAAACTGGTATATGCTAGTATGTTACTTGCCTATCGATCTATGATACAGCCATTGATGCAGCCTGGTATCATTTATTTTGAAGTCTTCTACATTACAGTACTACATTACAACAGTGACTACACTTCAAAAGATGCTTCATTGGTTGCAAAGCGCTTCGCGACGTCCTAAGGTCATGAAAGTTGCTATATAAATGCAAGTCTCTTCTCTCAAACGAATTGGTGAACTTGACATTTGAACACTTTGAAGTTTTGGACTCAATGCCATCAGGTTTTAGGCATTTCTCACTGATACCCTGTGAGGATCCATGAGGTTAATTTCCATTCTGATGCCTCCTTCACCTTTTCCTCTTCTCCCTACCGCCCGCCAAAAATAAAAATAAAAAAGCAGCTAAGTTGAACATTCAGTTGCTCCAAGCATGGGTTTAAGTGCCATTTCTAGCAATTGAATTCTTGAGTTGCAAGCAGAAAATCTTGTACTATGGCAACTAATGAAAGCACTAGTCACCCTTGTCCAGCTAATATTATTACGCTATGTGGGTGGCCTGTACCTAGCAGCAGATGGAGGATGTGACATGACTTTGAGCGTGTTTGTGAAAATAAAGGGAAGATTGTCATCAGCCTTTCTTGATTTTCAAATCCATCCAGGTCCTTAATTCCAAGAATTGCCTCCTACTCAAAGCAAGAAATACAACAACAGCAATAAGCTGAGTACTGTTCCTTTCATTCCTTCTTGCTGTCTTTTAAATCATCACATGCCTCACTGACTGGCTTTTCTTTTTGACCTGCCTCACCTTTTGGGATATTAGGCCTGGTCTCTCCTTTCTCCTTCCCTTGGCAACATGAACTAAACCCAGTATCTGTCATGGATAGTCACAAGATCATCAGATAGATACAGATAAGGAAGGTCAGCTGACCGCATCAAACTAAAGATACTCCCAACATAATATTTAAATGTTGCTTAAATGTTTTCAGAGTGGTCATACCCACAGCCGTGTTTTGAATACGGTCATGCTAGGCCCCCACCTGCCAGGAATGAGGCACATCAATTTTGTCACAAACATTGATTTTTAACTATTGTTGGAGTGAGGAAATGACTTGTTAAACAGATCAGCCGTGGCTGGAAAAAAACATTTACATACTAACAGACATCGAAGGTGAGGAAGTGCATTCCAGGGCCTGCTAAGGAGAATACAATCCACAAGGGCCAGGATTGGTTAGACCAGCTGGTCACATGACTACCTGGCTGTTCTAGGGTTTTCTTTTGAACTGGTCACAGAGAGTTTGAAGTCAGAAAGTCTGTTTGCTCCTGAACTGAGAAGATCTCTCCTGTCTGCTCCCATCTCTTTCTCACAAGCCTCTGAATCCACTGAGGACACATAAACCCCCAAGAGAGAAAAGTTTCCTACAGCGAACAAGGTTTAAGAAGAATACTGAGCCCCAACGAAAAGCAAGATCTACCTACAATCAAGGACTCTACAGTGAGCTCGAAGATCCGTAACAACAACCCTTCAGATATTGCCTCAAACTTTTCCACTTTATTTTTCTTCTGCTCTTTTCTGTCTCTATTAGCATGTGTGTGTCGCGTATGCATCCTAGTGTGGGATGCATCGTGTATCCGTAGGCATTAACTGAATTAGAGTTTAAGTTCAAGTTGAATAAATTTCAAACTTTCTTCTTTAAACCTAAGAAAGCCTGTTTATGCTGGTTTCTTCGCCTTATAATTGGAAAGCAGTGAACGAGGATTCACCAAAGGGGGAACTAAAAACACAGTGTGTTTAAAAATAAACCCTGTTACGGTCAGACCAAGTGAAGGCTGAGAGGGACCCCTAGACATCTTTCACACCCAGTTGGAATAATACCCTTTGTGCAAATAATTTTCTGACATTCATGCAAAAGTTTACTCTTAACAATGCAAACTTAGAATGATACCGCACAGAAGGTGGCCATTCAGCCCTTCATCCCTATGCCGGCTTTTTGAAAGAGCTATCCAGTTAGTTCCACTTCCCCTTGCTCTTTCCCTGTAGACTTGCAAATCTTTTCCTTTTCAAGTCTATATCTAATTCCCTTTTGAAAGTTACTACTGAATCTGCTTCCACCGTGCTTTCCGGCAGTCCATTACAGATCACAACAACTCGCTGCACGAAAAAATATCTCCTCATATCTCCCTCTGGTTTTTTTGCCAATCTGTGTCCTCTGGTTACTGACCGCCTTGCAGTGGAAACAGCTTCTCCTTATTTACTTTCCCAAAATCCTTCAAGGATACTGTGCCCAGTTTTGATCACTGAATGAAGAGGTATTAGCACTTCAGAGAAATAAGAGAGGGAAACTCAGGGAATCACTGATCATAGCAACATCAATAGATGACAACAACTGGCATTTATACAACACCTTCAATGTAATAAACTGTCCCAAGGTGCTTCACAGGACTGTCATCAAACAGAATTGGACACTGAACCACGTAAGGAGATATTGAGCAAGTGTCTAAAAGCTTGGTCAAAGAGGTAGGTTTTGAGGAGTATTTTAAAGGAGGAGAGAGTGGCAAAGAGGTTTAGGAGGGAATTCCAGAGTTTAGCCTTCAATGGTGGAGTAATGAAAATCAGGGATGCACATGAAGCCAGGACTGAAGGAGCGCTGAGGTCTCGGATGGTTGTAGTGACTGCACTTCAGCAGTGATGCATTGGTCATGAAGCATTGTGGGAAGTCCATCGAGCATGATAAGGCGCTGTATGAATGCAAGTTTTTTCAAATGTACTCCATGACAATGCATCTTGGAGTGAGAAGCTGATTTTAATTTCAACCAGTGTCCAATTCAAATCAATTCAGATGTTTTTTGTTATTGAATTTTCTAAATAGAAATGAGTCCAC